>NC_079193.1:264093411-264393411 GCF_029499605.1 Hyla sarda
AACATGAAAAGTTTAGTTTTTCCCAAAAAGTTCTACTTTGGTTTCATCTGACCATATGACTTTCTCCCAATCCTCTTTTGGATCATCCAAATGCTCTCTAGCAAACTTCAGATGGGCCCGGACATGTACTGGCTTAGGCTGCTTTCATGCTATAAAATTAATCCGTTAAAAGATCCATTATTAACGTCCATTAGAAAAGCTTTAAAAAAGGATGTTAAACGTCCGTTACAAAATCCCATTAAAGTCTATGGGATTTTTTGATTATCCGTTATGACCCGTTATAGTCTGTCATGACTAACGGGCGTTAGTTGTTACGGAAGAATTAACCAAACATGCACAAATTTTTCTTCCGTCACAATAAACGGATAAATTAACGGCCGTTATTTTTAACATTGAAGTCTATGTCAAACGGTTGAGCCTTTTTGTCATCCGTTTACACCTGGTTTATAATTTCCGTTATTACTTCTGAGCATGCTCAGAAGAGGTGACATCAGCAGACTCCTGCAGTGCTGAGGGACTACTACTACTCCCATCATGGAACAGACTTGCTTCCATGATGGGAGTAGTAGTTCCCATGGCTGCGGGAGCCTGTAGACAGCTGGCTAAGCAGGGAAGCGGGCAGCATGGTCCGCAATCCTGCAATGTATCGTGTGTTTTAACTTTCATTTTTAAATCCCCTGCGGGGAGACCTGAATGGCCGGTACTGAGGAGCCATTCAGGGCTCTCTGCAAGGTTTTTAAAACAAACATTGTGAGTGGCAGCGGGGGCCATATGTATATTTAAAGCACTGTGGGGGGCAAGATATATAGCGCTGCAAGGGGGGGGGCAGACATATAGCCTATATATCTAACCCCCCCAGCGCATGTTTCTATCACTGTAAAGGAGGAGAGCATATTTGAAAGAAGAAAAACTACCACAAGAGGACATAGTTTTAAATTAGAGGGGCAAAGGTTTAAAAGTAATATCAGGAAGTATTACTTTACTGAGAGAGTAGTGGATGCATGGAATAGCCTTCCTGCAGAAGTGGTTGCTGCAAATACAGTGAAGGAGTTTAAGCATGCATGGGATAAGCATAAGGCTATCCTTCATATAAGATAGGGCCAGGGACTATTGATAGGATTCAGATTATTGGGCAGACTAGAAGGACCAAATGGTTCTTATCTGCCGACACATTCTATGTTTCAATTTATAATATGCCCCCCGCAGCACATTAATAAAGATATGACCCCCGCCAGTTTTTATATATACATATATATATAAATATATACCCCCAGCTGCGCATTAATAAAGATATGACCCCCGCCATAATATACCCCCCGCAGCGCATTAATAAACATATGACCCCGCCAGCGCATTTTTATATATATATATATATATATATATCACCAAAGGTATATATAACCCTACATATATAGTAGGTAAAGGTATGTAATTGTAATTATGACACCAAAAAGAGAACCATACCAAACAATAAACAGAAAAGTAATAGAATGTACAAAATCAACTTTATTAATACAATTTAGTGATAAAAAATAGATATTAAAATTGGAACAAAGAGTAGATAGGCACTGGTGGACATACAAAGATATAGGACAATGGTAGGACACAAATACATCAAAATATGCAAGTATAAGGAATAAATGCCACGGTAGCTGGTAGGATACAAGAGTGATACCTGCCAGAAATATGCAATAAAGGGTGCCAAACCATACCTACACCTGAACCCCAACGATCGCTTCGCTGTTATGCCGCTTCTTCAGGGGGCGTCCCTGAAGAAGCAGCATAACAGCGAAACGATCGTTGGGGTTCAGGTGTAGGTATGGTTTGGCACCCTTTATTGCATATTTCTGGCAGGTATCACTCTTGTATCCTACCAGCTACCGTGGCATTTATTCCTTATACTTGCATATTTTGATGTATTTGTGTCCTACCATTGTCCTATATCTTTGTATGTCCACCAGTGCCTATCTACTCTTTGTTCCAATTTTAATATCTATTTTTTATCACTAAATTGTATTAATAAAGTTGATTTTGTACATTCTATTACTTTTCTGTTTATTGTTTGGTATGGTTCTCTTTTTGGTGTCATATATATATATATACACATACCCCCGCCGGCGCATTTGTCATATGTCACCACAGCGCTGAATGAAAAGTATTTCTATCAGATGCGCATAGTGCCAGCAGCCGGTGGCCCGATGCTGCTGATAGAAATACTTTTCATACATAGCGCTGTGGCGGCATATGTATATAGATGCGCTGTGGGGGGGGGGGGGCAGATAGCGCTATATGTCTGCCCCCAGCACATCTATATACATATACCCCTGCAGTGCTGTGAATGAAAAGTATATCTATTTGCAGCGCATAGTGCCAGCATCTGGCTGCTGGCACTATGCTCTGCTTATAGATATACTAGATAAACGAAACAAAACAAAAAAAAAAAAAAAAAAAACAGGCCATAAATGCAAGCCCCCCCCCCACCCACACACTATATAAAAGGGCGGCCATTACTATTCTGTCTCTTAGCACTTACCACCAGCTACCCTACTGGGCTCAGCTACCAGAGAACTCAGGGCAAGTGATCAGCATCTGGAAGGCCACAAAAGCTACCGTCTCTCCAGTAAGTCTCTAGTCTATGTCTGCTGTCACTACAAATAGTCAAGTCAAGTCTAAATTCAAGTCAAGTTAACTACAAGTATATTTGTCCAGCAAGCTGCGAGGTCCTCTGGGTCCTGGCCACCTTTCTGGGAATGCTGGCCTTAGCTATGAAGATAATTACACCTGTCTGTTACTCAGTAAAGCCTCCGTTTCACCATAACTGGTTGTGGACTCTCATGCCACTTCTAGCAATTGGGATAGCGGAGAATCCGGGCGTATGGTGTTCCAGAGCCAGAAAATCACACTGGCGTCACGAACACTAGGGGTTTATAAGTAATATCAGGAAGTATTATTTTACTGAGAGAGTAGTGGATGCATGGAATAGCCTTCCTGCAGAAGTGGTCGCTGCAAATACAGTGAAGGAGTTTAAACATGCATGGGATAGGCATAAGGCTATCCTTCATATAAGATAGGGATATGCATAAGGCAATCCTTCATATAAGATAGGGATATGCATAAGGCTATCCTTTATATAAGACAGGGATATGCATAAGGCTATCCTTCATATAAGATAGGGCCAGGGACTATTCATAGTATTCAGATTATTGGGCAGACTAGATGGGCCAAATGGTTCTTATCTGCCGACACATTCTATGTTTCTATACCATCCAGCCCCCGGGGTTAATACCATCTGATCCCACCACTCACACCGCTACACCCATGGTCCTGCCATTACACCCGGTGGTTTACTACATCAACATACAATGGCTGTCCTGAAACCGATTAATATTGTATAATCTTTTTATATAGCACCAACATATGCTGCAGCTGAAGAGGTTACACATACAAACAAAATCAGACATTACAGAGAACATCAGACATAAAAACAATATAACAATAAGAATGAGGGCACTGTTGGCTAGAGCTATGTGGAAATAGGGGTAACAAGAGGAAAGTGCCTGTTTTTTCCCAGCCATCTGTGTCATTTAGCCATTGTCTTTATGCACAGATATGAAATTCATGGGGTGTGAGGTTTACCATTCAATGAAGAGGTCAGGAATATGATGAATGATGCAGAGGGGGGAGGTGTAAATGGAGATAGAAATAGGAAAGTATTGCCTGAATAAAAGGCCCAGATTTACTAACACTGTCCAATTGTTAGAAAGGGAACGTAAAATAGAGAATGTTCAAATACGTCAAATTTATTTAAGTATACCAGGCTGATGGATAAATTTGACAGTCTACTCTGGCTTACTTCAAACTGTAATTGTGCACCAAAATGTAGGTGCATTACTTGATGCAGAGGCCATGCCCCTTTTACTGAAGCCACGCCTACACATCAAGGCCTCTGTAAATCACAGCAGAATATGCACATTTACAATAGTAAATCTGGCTGGACATTTTAAACAATAGTAACAGTTTAACAATCCCCATTCATTTACAGCATAATAAATCTGCTACATATTGTAAGTATGACTTAGATTTTCAGATGCTCAGCATGCCCTATCTGCTGAAGATCTGAGGGTATAATATGTCTCCTTTAGAGTGATCACCGAAATGGTATAGGGGATTATTTAGGCCATGCAATGCTTGGTAAAAATGATGCACAACAGGAAAAGAGCTTGTTCTTTAGTGTGCCCTGTAAGGCCATGATCACCTGCCGTACAATGTGCAGAATGTCTGCACGGAAAACATGTGCGGGCATTATGCACATTTGAATAATCTGGCGGGCGCTAGAACCCCTCAGAAATGTGCCGTATCATAGACAGCAATGCATTTCAGAGCAAAATGTGCAAAATTAACCAACAAGTATTTTATTTTTGTAGACGCCGGAATCGGGATTTCCAAGCTAAATCCGCAAAAAGAATAGAACTGTCTATTCTTTCTGCAGATGGCGGAATCAGGATTTCTGCAGCAGAAACATCTGCCACTGAAATTCCGCCATGTGAACAATACAGCAGAATCCAATTGAAATAAATGGAGCTCTGCTGCAGCAGAATGTTGGTGAGGAATGTCCATGCGGAATTCCGCAGGAATATTTCATACGGACATTCCACTGCAGCAGAGTTCATTAAATTCAATGGGATTCTGCTGCATTGTTCACATAGTGGAATTTCCGCACATTTTACGGCATGTGAACATGACCTTTACAGGGAAGCTACCTTCAATAGGTAGTGGGCTCTTTTCTTTGCAAAGGTGCAATAATGCTGAGTATCACAGATTCATTCATATGTTTTCAAACAAGAGTGGAATCCATATCTATATCTGCAAAAAAGTCCACAAAAAAAGCCACATGTAACACATCTTTTTACACTAACATGCTGGTGTAGACCCCAACTTTACCTTTTCATAAGGAGTAAAAGGAGAAAAAGCCCCCCAAAATTTGTAACACAATTTCTCCCACGTACAGAGATACCCCATGTGTGGCCCTAAACTGTTTCCTTGAAATATGACAGGGCTGCAAAGTAAGAGAGCACCATGCGTATTTGAGGCCTAAATTGGGGATTGGAATCCGCCACAAAAATACCCTACGACAGTGTTTTTCCAAATGGGGTGTCTCCAGCTGTTGCAAAACTCCCAGCATGCCTTGACAGTCAGTTGCTGTCCCACAATACTGTGAGTTGTTGTTTTTCAACAGCTGGAGGCTCCGTTTTGGAAACAGTGCCGTACAAGACGTTTTTTTGTTTTGTTTTGTTTTTGGGTAATGTATATGTAGTGTTTTATTTTTTATTTTGTGTAGGTGTGGTGTAGTGTTTTTAGGGTACAAGCACACGGGCGGGTTTACAGTGAGTTTCTCACTGGGAGTTTGAGCTGCGGCGGAAAATTAGCAGCATCTCAAACTTGCAGCAGAAAACTCGCTGTAAACCCACCCGTGTGAATATACCCTGTACATTCACATGGGGGGTGGGGGGGCAAACCTCCAGCTGTTGCAAAACTAGAACTCCCAGCTGGAGGCACACTGGTTACAAAACACTGAGTTAGGTAACAAACTCGGTTCCACAACCAATGTGTCTCCAGCTGGTGCAAAACTGCAACGATCAGCATGCATTGACAGTTGAAGGGCATTCTGAGAGTTGTACTTTTGCAACAGCTGGAGGCACACTTTTTCATAGAAAAAATGTGCCTCCTGCTGTTGCAAAACTACAACCCCAAGCATGCACAGACTACCAAAAGGCATGCTGGGAGTTGTATTTGGAACTCCAGCTGTTGCATAACTACAACTCCCAGCATGCCCTTTGGCTTTGCATGCTGCGAGTTGTTGCTAAGCAACAGCAGGAGGTGAACAGGCCTCACCTCCTGCTGTATCCTGATGCCGGGACCGTCGCTGCTGCCACTGATCATGTTGCTCCTGTCGCCACCACCGCACCAGAGGGGACCCCTGCCAGACCAGGTTAAGGTAGGAGACGCCCGCTGGCCCCGATCGCCGTCATGATCGCCGCCCCGAATCCCCGCCCAGCAGGGTCGTGATTGGTCGGTCGTTCCGACCGATCAATCACGTGATCGTGAGGCGGCACCCGTGCCACCTCACTCCTGCTGGGTAAGGGTGAATGGGACTGTCTCGGACAGCCCCATTCACCCTTTTTTCCGGGTCACCAGAGACCCGATTGACCCGGAAAAGCCGCAAAAGGCCGCATTGAATTGACCGGCGATTTGCGGTGATCGCCGACATGATGGGTCTCAGGACCCCCCCAGGAGTTTGCACAGGGTGCCTGCTGATAGATATCAGCAGTCACACCAGTCCGGTCCCCGCCCGGCGAGCGGCTGGGACCGGAATTCCCACGGGCGTACTCATACGCCCTCAGTCCTTAAGGACTTTGAAACGGGGGCATCCTTAAGGGGTTAAAAAAAAAAACTTTTAGGCCTCGTTCACATTGCCGTTGGCTATTCGGAGTTCTGTCGGCAATCCGAGCAGAAGTTTAGCAGAGAAAAAAATAGTGCAAGCTCTATTTTTTTCTCTGCTAAAATCCTGTAAAATTTTCGGGTCACTGATGGACCCCATGCAAGTGAATGGGATCCGTCATGATTGGTAGTAGCCATTTGCATCTGACCCATTTTAGGGTCCGATCGGCTCAAAAAATAAAAGAGCCAATCGGACCCTTAACGGGTCGGACGTAAACGGCTGTTTGAACCTAGCCTTACACAAGATGGGAGCCAGTCTCATAAATATACAGCTCCTGCAAGGTGCAGTAATACATTTATGTGAAATCGTTCGTAGGACTCGGTCACACAGATCAAACTTGGTGCTTTTTGTACGGCTGGGTTCCCACTGCGTTGTTGTTATGATTTCACTGCCTCCATTACAGTACATTTAATTTTGATGAATACGTAAACCTATTCAAGTAACTTATTATTTACAGCGGGGTAAAAAAACTATAGGTTGCAATCGGTTTTTGATTTCTATCATCTAAGTGAATGAGAAAGGGATCCATTTTTAGCATCGGTAAATGTATACTCTTTTTCCTTTTCAAGTGTATAAACGTATGTTCTAAACAGAATCATAAACAGTATAAACCCAGTCAAAAGCTAAAACCAAGATTAGATTTAGGAAAATTGTTAATCTTTTATTTGTATTGTTCTTTTTTTTTTAGTATCTGCTCCTGGCATATCAATTTTACACTGTGTGAATAAGGCTTTAGAAAACATACTGAATTACATCAAGGGCCCCTTACTCTCAATAGCATAATATGTTCTAAGGTCAAGATACCAACAACCACATACTCTGCAGTTGTAGTTTCAGAAACTGAACTATTTTTTATGGAGCAAGCTCCTGGTGAGTACACGCTGAATACAGATAGTCTGTATAAAAAACAGGTTACTATCAAATTATAGGAGATACTGTAATTCATACCATGCCATTGTATATCTTATATTGAGTGCCAGATCCATACACTGGGCAATGACATTTCTGACTATTCAGGTCTAATGGTCATCACACTGTCAAAAAACTTTGCGTTACTCAATAGCACAAGAGAATCAAAGAGACGCTGTAATGTATCTTTCTCCATTCATCATGTTCTTATTCTTCCCTCCGATCCTAAACTATTCATTAACATGCTTAAATCCAAATCAAGACAGATCAGCTAACTTAGGAATAATTTTTTGACTGCCAATAAAAGTCTTTGGAGCTAGAAAGTGAGGAGGATTGAGATTTGCTGGAGACAGACTTATAGAGAGACACAGACATTGCTGCAGCTTGTAGTAAGCACTTTACCTTACCCCATAGCTGGATTCACAGCTTATACTGCTCAGTACTGCTTAGTTCTCCATGTCCTTCATGCTGCTTATCATGCTTTTTAGTCTTGCAAAAATAGTCACTATTTGTCAACATACAGTCCAGTGAAAACAATGGATCTGGCCAGGGTACACACTGGTATATGTTTGCATGCCATTCAGCTGGTTTTCTTATGTATATCATAAGCGTAGTCTAGCTTTCTGATGTAAGCTGATAATTTATTATTTGTCAGCAGATTTTAAGAGCTGTTCACTTGTTCTCTCTCCTCTCTTTCCATGCCTACATTTCTATCTGTTGTAACCTTCTGCTCCTCACCAATGTTCTTAGGCAGCTCCCGTTCATAATCTCTGTGCCCCTCTACATCACACATACAATCAACAGTTTACCCCACAATCCCACTTAGAACCAGCAATAGGCTTTGTACTTCTACCGGTCTCATTTTCCTCACTCAACTATCTGCGGACCGGTCATCTGGTAATCATAGGAAGAAGAGAAACTGGGGTGACAGAACAACTTAAGTACCATTCCTGTAGTGCAACCAACTGCAAACACAGTGAGAAAATAAAACAAATATGGCATCACCTTGTCACCTATACAATGGAGGCAATGGGGGAGATTTATCAAAACCCGTCCAGAGGAAAAGTTGCTGAGTTGCCCATAGCAACCAATCAGATTGCTTCTTTCATTTTTCAGAGGCCTTTTCAAAAATGAAAGAAGCAATCTGATTGGTTGCTATGGGCAACTCAACAACTTTTCCTCTGGACAGGTTTTGATAAATCTCCCCCAATATCTTTCCCAAATAAGAGCAGTAGGTCATCCATATCGGAAAGCTGGTCACTACCTATCACCACACGTCTTTACACCTTTACCAGTGCTCCCAGAGATCTATGGCACTCCAGGCCACCCACTATGTTGTTAAAGCCTAACCCCATTTAAGTGAACTGTTCCATGGAGATTCCTGGGTCATACTAAATCCATACCACATTCTTACAGAGTAGTGTGGTGAATATGGCATTGGTATTTCCAGCAGCTGCAAACATCTTCATGACAATTCAGGGAGGAAGAGATTTCCCTGGACTGTTTGTATATGTGTTAGACATGTGTATATACTTAAGTGCGGAAAAAGAATGTATATTGTGGTGATGGAAAGATATGTCTAAAAATATTATGGTGTTAGGAGAAGTATTAGTGGAAATTACTCTTTGCATCCATAGAGAGCTGTGGACCCTTAAACTTTAGTAAATGATTTAATGGGTTCTTAAAGGTACTCCGGCGCTAAACATCTTATCCCCTATCAAAATGATAGGTGATAAGATGTTAGATTCCTGAGATCCCGCCGCTGGGGACCCCCACGATTTCTCCTGCAGCACGCCCCCTCACATAGACTTGCATTGAGGGGTGGGGCGTGATGTCACGAGGGGGCAGAGCCGTGACTTCTCGATACTGCGTCCCCTGCACTGCCCTGTACCCTGATCCTCGCTCTGTGCAGCTGAAAAACAGGGGTGCTGCATGAGAGATCGCGGGGGTCCCCAGTGGAGGGATCCCCGCGATCTAACATCTTATCCCCTATCCTTTTGATAAGGGAAAAGATGTTTAGCACCGGAGTACCCCTTTACGGCTATATATTTACATAAACTGCCCTTGGTCTTAGAAACTGAATGAAGAAATAATTCAATATTCCTCTGGGACCCCTCAAGTATCTTTATGTCAAGAAAGCTGTTCCTGTATTGAAGTGGCAGGAAAGACACCTCTGAACACTAGGATTCTGTGAAACAACTTTAACTCTGCTTGAACTCCTTGTGAAAATCAAATATAATACAGTTGCTTTGGTTCAGCTTAAAATGTTACAGCCTTGTAGTCAGAAGAACGGATATTTAGCCATTTTCCCCTTGATTGCTAAATTCAGTAAAGCTGCCATGAAAGCATCAATCTTGAGGTGCTTTCTTAGAAAGCGTAATAGCTAATGCAGATGTATATGTTCTCAGTATCTCAAGTCCAAATTTACTAAAACTATTGTTGAGCTTCTACAGGTTTGGTCACTGAGGTAGAAGGTGCAAAATATAGACTTCTTACTCAGCAGTGGTCCTGCAACCTTGGAAGAAAGGCCCTTGTTCAGCTTTCTCTTCAATAACAAAGGCAAACTTCCTCCTTGTGGAGGCTGGAATCTTAGAACGATATCCTCGCAGTGTGGACAGGAACAGGAATAGTGACGTCATTGTAGATAGATTGCACCTTAGTTGAAGACATGTGGATTAGATGTAGGCATGCCTAGCCATGTATGGCTCTGGCTAGGATCTACAGTGGTAATAACCTTCAGCTAGGATCAAGCCTCAACTTAGCTTTACTTGTTTTCCCAGCCGGAGCTGACCTGAGAGACGTGCTTTTGGAAAATGGCCAGGTAAAGGTTCACAACCACTTCTGGGATATTGGTGTTGGACTAGTAAGACACATACAGTAAGTGGAAACATCAAAACTGGCCAAAGGAACATATAAGCCAAATTTTTCTAATGTTTTATGGACAGATGAGATGAGAGTGACCTTTAACCGTCTACTTCCACTTTGATTCCAATGCCATCAAGTTGGAGGTGGGGTACTTGTAGGGGCTGTTTTATCAAAGATGAGCTAGTTGGACCTTTTCAGGGTGAAAATGGAATTAACATTTACTCCCAAACCTACTGACAGTTTCTTCAAGCAGTTGTACTGCAAAAAGTATGCGTCTTTCAAAAAGACCATGATTTGTATGCATGACAATGCTCCTTCAAGTGCATCGGAGTACTCACCAGCATGGCTAACCAGTAAAAAGCCTTGAGTTGAAAAAGTTATTGCATGGCCCTGACTTAACCGTATTGAGAACTTATGGGCCCTTCTTAAAAGGGAGATTTATGGTGAAGGCAAAAAAAAAGTACACCTACCTCTCTGAACAGTGTCTAGGAGGCTGTGGTTGCTGTTGCACAAAAAGTTGATTGTCAGAAGATCAAAAAACTGACACACTCCATGAATGGAAGGCTTATGACTTTTTGAAATGTTACAAATGTTTATTTGTACATTTTATGTTGTTTATTAATTATTCTCACTTCAACAGAGCAAAATAAATAGTAGTAGTAGTAAATTTTAGTTTTTCATTTAGTTGCCTAAAAATGCTGCACACTTATTGTTAAAAATAGGCCAAACCCTCACTTTTACTTTCTTAAATATTTAGGTTTAGGGTAGAGTCACACAGAGCAGATCCGTAGCTTTTTTTATGTTGTAGATGCGCAGACGGCAGTCACAAGAGCGAACTCCCTGCTGAAGCCCAGTAGCTTTTTGTGTTCGCTCGTAGCCGCAGATTCCCAGCTGTAGACACAGTGCCTGCTCGTAGCAAATGCTCAGAGGAAATCGGCTGTTATGAGTGGACATAAAGAGCTCCCAAGCCGCAGCAGGGAGCGTTCTCTTGTGATTGCCATTGGCACATTCGCAACGTGAAATGCGCTGCGGATGCTTTCCATGTGACCCTAACCCTTAAGATTTATTAACATTATGGTCAATCCTTAAATGAATACTCAAAAATACAACTTGCACGCAGTGTACACCATTCTTCACAATGCAATTACTTTAGGATATTGTCATAGATAGGGCACTATATGAGCACACATTTTTACAAGAGCCCATGTTCCATGGTGGATGCTTGGTCTGTGCTGAAGGTTATTACCACTGTAGATATTAATGTATAGTCATCTGAGAAGAAATACAGGCTGCATTTTCTCCTATCACAGATATGATGTGGGAAAGTGAGTACACTGTTTCTTTAAACTCTCAGACAGCTGTTGTTAAACATAATGGTATGCATTGCAAGAGGCATGGGAATGCAAGGCTTGAGAATTATTTCCCTTACACAATGGGTGACATTGACTAGGACAGTTTCCTATATGCTGCTTCTCTGGTGTAGGTCTGAGTTCTTATCTCTGGTGTAGGTCTTCACCTCAATATAATCCTATTCATGGTTTTTTGAGACCTGTTCATTTCACTGGTAATAACCCCACGTGATTTAGGATCTGCCACTGAATAGAAATATATCACATGAGCCATCAATTCTGCCTTCTGACTATATATTCATATTTCTATGTCCCAGCCTACATTTTGTGTCGAATTTTACTAACATTTGTATAGGATTATATGTCAAAAAGGCTTAAAAAATGTAGGGCAAATATTTGTATTCTGGACAAAGTTCTCCAATGAACACTCCAGTTAAAAGTAAAATGGCACCAATAGGCGTCACAGTCAACACAAAACCCCTGCTGATGGGGGTGCCACATATGAACTAGTAACTGGGGCTGTTCATATGGAAACAGCGCCACTGTGTGTTATGACATCTCAGTTCCATTGAAATGAATGAAACTGAGTAGTAATATTACAGTAATATTACCTGTGAACAGGCGTGGTGCTGTTTTCAGAAGAAAGCAGCTATTACTTTCCTACATAGACTGGTGGTTGGTACAACCGATGAGTGGAACCTAAGACATCACTCAGAAAGGCATGTCAATGTTGTGAAAAATATATTTGTCCACCATCAGTGATCTGTGGAATTCCACACAGCAGCCCCTCTTACAAGAACATATCCCCTTACAAAAGACATGATGAGAAATGAAGTGAAATGATCCATAAATAGTTAAAACTGACACAATTATAATTGAAGCTCTGGCAATTTTCTACACCATATAAACAGTTTACATGTTAATATGTTTATACTGCAGCTAAGCAATGAGCATAAAACAAAGGCCTGATGTGTATACTGTGGAATCTCCAGTCTTGTAAACAGGAGCTGCAGATTAGAAACCACTACTAACTTTAACCCAATGCTGTCCACTAAATGAATTCCACTTTTATAAGAAATGTTTAATCAGAAAGTGACCTTTTATTTAAATTGTTTTTATATTAAACATATTTTTAAGAATTTTGGTTCCTTTGTTGAAATTTCTATGTAATTCAAAAATGAAATCCTTGAGTCTTGCAGTTTTCCCTCTGGCTGCTATGTCATATAATAGTAGGACAACTTTTTTAAGCAGTTATCTTCACAGGCTGGATTACAATGAAATATGTCAATATTTAGATATCACAGGATCACACCATTCACAATAGGTGATGGTCACAGCAGTCCTCCTCCTCCCTGCACAGTGACTTCTGCAAAGGTCAATCAAAATACAGCATTTTTACACAATTATTTTTAAAATGTCCTTGTCACTATTTAACACATACATGGGATATTGTTAGGGTGCACCACCATTTGGACATATTGCAGCCAGATCAGCAGGAGAATTTAAAAACCAGCTGCTGTTGTATCCCTGCCGCACCCCACTCATCTGAATGCGCCGGATGGAGTCAGGTAGTGACGCTTGTTTGCTAATTTTTGAACCGTATCAGTTATTGTTGCCAGAATGAAACTGCAGCAGACCACAGTTTTCAGTCCAGCAACGAAAACTGATACAGTCCAAAAATGAGCTGACCAGACTCTGTCCGGCTCATTGATATGGATGGGGTGTGTTGTGGCTCCAGCGGGTATATTGCAGAAGCTGGTTTTTAAATTCGCCCCCAGATTGGCTGTTGTATGCCAAAATCGTAGTTTGAATGAACCCTAAAATGGCAATGACCCCACTCTGAGGGGTTTATCCACATTTTTTTTATGAACAGCATCATGTGCCACTTACAATTACATAGCAGTATGAATACCAGCGCCAATTATGCCAAATGCATAGTACTCTCATCCTAAACGTGGCCATTGATGGAGGATCATGTGACCAGAAAATTCCATTAATGGCTTCAAATTACATGATTTATGTGAAATTATTGCATGTAGTGTGTTTAGCTATGATCACACTACATAAAAATATGGGTGTATTTTTAAATAGATGTTTTTTTTTGTAGTTCTTATGGCCGTAATTCAAAAATCTGCCTTTTTTGCCGATTACTGCAAAAAAACAAACGTCATTTTTACACAGCGTGAACATGGCCTTTGGGTGTGTCTTTGGGGGCCCTGTGTGATCCATGGAAGGACTATAATAATAAGATGACAATGCTTCTCAGAGAGGGTAAATCAGTGTTGGTCTTCTAACAGTTAAATAGTCCACAGTGGCAAATAATGCTGTTTATAACACATTTCTGAAAATAAAGATAAATGAGTAGTCACAGACACTCCTACTAGGCACACCAACAATCATTCCCCTTTGGAAGTGAACAGTAATATAAACTACATAACTGCGAATAGCAATAGTGCTTGGCAGGTATGTCAGGAGGAGTTAAACTAAGGGCTAGTGCACACTGAGTAATTTCCGTCTGAAAAAAGACATGGAAAAGACATTCGTGATTCCCCCACTATCAACTCTGCACCACTCACTGCTGTAGTAGACACATAAAATCACAAGATGTTTTCATAGTGTTTTATATATATATATATATATATATATATATATATATATATATATATACACATACAGTGGGGCAAAAAAAGTATTTAGTCAGCCACCAATTGTGCAAGTTCTCCCACTTAAAAAGATGAGAGAGACCTGTAATTTTCATCATAGGTATACCTATAAGAGACATAATGAGAAAAACAAAAAAAGCCATAAAAGCACATTGTCTTATTTTTAAAGAATTTATTTGCAAATTATGGTGTAAAGTAAGTATTTGGTTAATAACAAAAGTTAATCTCAATACTTTGTTATATTTGTTGGCAATGATAGAGGTCAAACATTTTCTCTAAGTGTTCACAAGGTTTTCACACACTGTTGCTTGTATTTTAGCCCATTCCTCCTTGCAAATCTCCCCTAGAGCAGTGATATTTTGGGGCTGTGGCTGGGCAACACGGACCTTCAACTCTCTCTCCAAAGGTTTTCTATGCGGTTGAGATCTGGAGACTGGCTAGGCCACTCCAGGACCTTGAAATGCTTCTTACAAAGCCACTCCTTCGTTGCCTGGGCGGTGTGTTTGGGATCATTGTCATGCTGAAAGACCCAGGCACGTTTTATCTTCAATGCTCTTGCTGATGAAAGGTGGTTTTCACTTAAACATAAAAACATAGAATGTGTCTTCAGATAAGAACCATTCGGCCCATCTAGTCTGTCCAATAATTTGAATCCTATCAATAGTCCCTGGCCCTATCTTATATGAAGGATAGCCTTATGCTTATCCCATACATGCTTAAACTCCTTCATTGTGTTTGCAACTACCAATTCTGAAGGAAGGCTATTCCATGCATCCACTACTCTCTCAGTAAAGTAATACTTTCTGATATTACTTTTAAACCTTTGCCCCTTTAATTTTTTCTTCTTTTAAATATGCTTGCCTCCTTTACCGTGTTGATTCCCATTATGGATTTAAAAGTCTCTTTCATATCCCCTCTGTCTCTTCTTTCTTCCAAGGTATACATGTTAAGGTTCTTTAACCTTTCCTGGTAAGTTTTATCCTGCAATCCATGTACTAGATTAGTAGCTCTTCTCTGAACTCTCTCTAGAGTATCTATATCCTTCTGGAGATACGGTCTCCAGTACTGCGCACAATACTCCAAGTGAGGCCTCACCAGTGTTCTGTACAACGGCATGAACACACCTATTTTTCTACTGCTTATACCTCTCCCTATGCATCCAAGAATTCTGCTAACGTTTCCTGCTGCTCTATTACATTGTCTTCCTACCTTTAAGTTTTCTGAAATCATTACTCCTAAATCCCTTTCCTCAGATACTGAGGTCAAGACAGTGTCAAATATTCTATATTCTGCATGAGGGTTTTTATGCCCCAGGTGCATTATCTTGCACTTATCCACATTAGCTTACAGTTGCCAGAGTTCTGACCATTCTTCTAGTTTTCCTAAATCCTTTTCCATTTGGCGAATCCCTCCAGGAACATCAACCGTGTTACACATCTTTGTGTCATCAGCAAAAAGACATACCTCACCTTCAAGACCTTTTGCAATATCACTAATGAAGATATTAAACAAAATTGGTCCCAGTGCAGATCCTTGAGGTACCCCATTGGTAACAAGACCTTGCTCTGAATATTCTCCATTGAATACAACCCTCTGTTGCCACTGCCTAATCCACTCAACAATATGGGAGTCCAAGCTCAATGACTGTAGTTTATTGATCAGTCTTCTATGTGGGACAGTGTCAAAAGCCTTACTAAAATCTTGATATGCGATGTCAACTGCCCATCTATTATTTTAGTCGGCCAGTCATAAAAATCTATAAGATTTGTTTGACGTGATCTCCTTGAAGTAAACCCATGTTGTTTTTCATCTTGCAATAAATGGGATTTTAGATGTTCCACAATCCTATCCTTTAGTAGGGTTTCCATAAATTTTCCCACTATTGATGTCAGATTACTGGCCTATAGTTGCTTGATTCCTCCCTACTACCTTCCTTGTGAATGGGCACAACATTTGCTAATTTCCAATTTTCCGGGACGACTCCTGTTACCAGTGATTGGTTAAATAAATCTGTTAACGGTTTTGCTAATTCTTTTAATAATTTTAGGTGTATCCCATCAGGCCCCTGTGACTTATTTGTCTTCACTTTAGACAGCAAACGTAGAACCTCTTCCTTTGTAAGGACACATGCATCAAATGATTCCTTAGTTTTTCTCTCTAATGGAGGTCCTTTTCCCTCTTTTTCTTCTGTAAAAACTGAACAGAAGTATTCATTAAGGCAGTCAGCTAGCCCTTTATTCTCTTCTACATACCTTCCTTCCTTTGTTTTTAATTTAGTTATTCCTTGTTTTAATTTCTTCTTTTCATTTATATATCCAAAGAATGTCTTATCCCCTTTTTTTTACAGACTTAGCTAGTTTTTCTTCTGCCTGCGCTTTATAAGTTCTTACGCCTTGCTTGGCTTCTTTCTGCCTAATCTTGTAGATTTCCCTATCTTCATTGCTCTGTGTTTTTTTTTTTTTATAAATACTAAATGCTAGCTTTTAGTTTTTTATGATTTTTGGCACTTCTGCTGAGTACCACAGTGGTCTCTTCCTTTTTCTGCTTTTACTGACAAGTCTACTGCAATTTTCTGTTGCCTTCAATAATCTTCTACGTCTTTTAAGTAGTCCCATTTCTCCTGGACTCCATGTAATCCATTCCAGTCTGATAGGGACTCATTAATGACTAATCTCATTTTTGAAAAGTCTGTTTTTCTAAAATCCAAAACTTTTGTTTTTTGTGTGCTATGACTCCTTCACTGTTCTTATATTAAACCACACTGATTGGTGATCACTAGATCCCAAGCTTTCGCCTGCAATAACATCATATACCAAATTCCCATTTGTGAATACCAAATCCAAAATGGCCTCCCTCCGGGTTGGCTCCTCAACCACTTGTTGTAGAGATAATCCCAGTAGGAAATGTTAAATATCTGTAATCCTGGCAGAACTAGCTATTTTGGTTTTCAAGTTTATATCTGGAAGATTGAAGTCTCCCATAATGATAACTTTTCCTTTCA
Source organism: Hyla sarda (assembly GCF_029499605.1). Classification (NCBI taxonomy): domain Eukaryota; kingdom Metazoa; phylum Chordata; class Amphibia; order Anura; family Hylidae; genus Hyla; species Hyla sarda. Next base: position 264,110,698 of record NC_079193.1, read on the forward strand.
TTGTTATTTTACCTACTTCCTCAACTAGTATATTATCTAATTCTTTAACTTGGCCAGGTGGTATATATATCACACCTACAGGAGTTACTGCATGATTACCAAACTGCAACGTAACCCAAACTGCCTCATTAACTAGTATTAGGTTAGATTTTATGCTATCTTTCACATACAGGGCCACTCCTCCTCCTTTCTTGCCTTCTCTCTTTCTTCTGGTCTGATTATGTACCAGTCATTACTTTCATTAACCCCTTAAGGACCCAGGGCGTATGGGTACGCCCTGGCTCCCTGGTAGTTAAGGACCCAGGGCGTACCTGTACGCCTGTGGGAATTTCGGTCCCAGCCGCTTGCCGGGCATGGACCTGACCGGGATGACTGCTGAAACAAAGGGTGACCCAGAAACAAAGGGTGAATGGGGCTGTCCGAGACAGCCCCATTTACACTTACCCAGCAGGAGTGAGGTGGCACGGGTGCCACCTCACAATCACATGATTGATCGTTCGGAACGACCCATCAATCACTGTCCTGCTGGGCGGCGATGGGGGGCGGAGATCGGGGACGGCGGGGGTCTCCTACTTTTCCCTGGTCTGGCAAGGGTCCCCTCAGGAGCGGCGGCAGCGGTCCCGGTGGCAGGAGCGGTGGCAGCAGCGGCGATGGTCCTGGCGGTGCAGGCGGCATGATACAGCAGGAGGTGAGGCCGGTTCACCTCCTGCTGTTGCTTAGCAACAACTCTCAGCATGCACAGCCAAAGAGCATGCTGGGAGTTATAGTTTTGCAACAGCTGGAGTTCCAACTACAACTCTCAGCATGCCCTTTGGTAGTCTGTGCATGCTGGGGGTTGTAGTTATGCAACAGCTGGAGGCACATTTTTTCTATGAAATAGTGTGCATCCAGCTGTGGCATAACTACAACTCCCAGCATGCACAGACTACCAAAGGGCATGCTGGGTGTTTCAGCAGTGTGCCTCCAGCTGTTGCAAAACTTCAACTCTCAGCATGCCCTGTCAATGCATGCTGAGTGTTGCAGTTTTGCAACAGCTGAAGACACATTGGTTGTGAAACAGTTTGTGTCCTAACTCAGTGTTTCACAACCAGTGTGCCTCCAGCTGTGTCAAAAATACAACTCCCAGCATGCACTGAGAGACTGTACATGTTGGGAGTTCTAGTTTTGCAACAGCTGGAGGAACACTGGTTGCAAAACACTGAGTTAAGTAACAAACTCTCAGTGTTGCGCAACCAATGTGCCTCCAGCTGTTGCTTAACTACAACTCCCAGCATGTATGGTCTGTCAGTGCATGCCGGGAGTTGTAGTTTTGCAACAGCTGGAGGTTTGCCGCCCCTCCCCCCATGTGAATGTACAGGGTACATTCACACGGGCGGGTTTACAGCGAGTTTTCTGCTGCAAGTTTGAGATGCAGCAAATTTTCCGCCGCAGCTCAAACTCCCAGGGAGAAACTCACTGTAAACCCGACCGTGTGAATGTACCCTAAAAACACTACACTACACTACACCTACACAAAATAAAAAGTAAAACACTACACTACACAAAATAAAAAGTAAAACACTACATATACATATCCCCCTACACAGTCCCCTCCCGCCCCCCAAATAAAAAAAAACGTCTTGTACGCCACTGTTTCCAAAACGGAGCCTCCAGCTGTTGAAAAACAACAACTCCCAGTATTGCCAGACAGCCACTGTCAAGGCATGCTGTGAGTTTTGTAACAGCTGGAAACACCCTCTTTGGGAAACATTGCCATAGGGTATTTTTGTGGCGGATGCAAATCCCCAAAATAGGCCTCAAATGCGCATGGCGCTCTCTTGCTTTGAAGCCTTTGCGTATTTCAAGGAAATAGTTAAGGGCCACATATGGGGTATTTCTGTACTCGGGAGAAATTGTGTTACACATTTTGGGGGGCTTTTTCTCCCTTTACCCCCTTATGAAAAGGTAAAGTTAGGGGTCTACACCAGCATGTTAGTGTAAAAAAAAATTATTTTTTACACTAACATGCTGGTATTGACCCATACTTTTAAATTTCATAAGTGGTAAAAGGAAAATAAGATCCCCTAAATTTGTAAAGCAATTTCTCCTGAGTACGGAAATACCTCATGTGGGTGTAAAGTGATCTGCGGGCGCACAACAAGGCTCAGGAGTGAGAGCGCACTGTGTACATTTGAGGTCTAAATTGGTGATTTGCACAGGGGTGGCTGATTATACAGTGGTTCTGACAAAAAAACACAAAACAATAAATACCCACATGTTTTGGAAACTACACCCCTCACGGAATGAAACAAGGGGTATAGTGAGCCTCAACACCCCACAGGTCTTTGGCGAATTTCCGTTAAAGTTGGATGTGAAAAAAAAATGTCATTAAAATGCTGGTGTTACCCTAAATTTTTCATTTTCACAAGGGAGAATAGGAAAAAAGCCCCCCAAAGTTTGTATCCCCATTTCTTCTGAGTAAGAACATACCCTATATGTGGATGTAAAGTGCTCTGCGGGCGCACTATAATGCTCAAAACACAAGGCGCGCCATTAGGATTTTTTGAGAGAGAATGTGTCCGAAATTGAAGATCATGTGTGTTTATAAAGCCCCCATAGTCAAACACCTAAATAAAGTTCAGCAATACCGAAAAGTATCAAAAAAGCTAAATTTTATTAATAGTACATATACAAACAAAGATAAAATCCAAATTAATAAGCATGGTGCACAGGACTGAAAAATACAAGAGGCATAGGCTAAAAAAACATTGGAATAAATGGCTTTAACCACATACATGTAGCAAGTTGCATGACAATAGTGAAATACACATGAATCACAATAATGAGTACTACAAAATGCATAGGTAAATATAAGTAACCCAATGTAGAGCCAGATGCCACCTGCACTTACCTCAACGTACGTTTCGCGCTGCTGCGCTCTACTTTGGGTTACTTATATTTACTTATCACAATCACAATAATGAGTACTACAAAATGAATAGGTAAGTAAATATAAGTAACCCAATGTAGAGCGCAGCAGCGCGAAACGTACGTTGGGGTAAGTGCAGGTGGCATCTGGCTCTACATTGGGTTACTTATATTTACCTATGCATTTTGTAGTACTCATTATTGTGATTCATGTGTATTTCACTATTCAACTTGCTACATGTATGTGGTTAAAGCCATTTGTTCCAATGTTTTTTTTAGCCTATGCCTCTTGTATTTTTTCAGTCCTGTGCACCATGCTTATTAATTTGGATTTTATCTTTGTTTGTATATGTACTCAATAACATTTTGCATTTTTTGATACTTTTTGGTATTGTTGAACTTTATGTGTTTATATTTAGGTGTTTGATTATTCTATATTCCAGCAATCTATATTCATTTATTTATTTGTTTCGTGACAAAGCCCCCATAGTGTCAGAACAGTGCTCCCCCCCCCACATGTGACCCCATTTTGGAAACTACACCCCTCACAGAATTTAATAAGGGGTACAGTGAACCTTTACACCCCACAGGTGTCTGACAGATTTTTAGAACAGTGGTCCGTGAAAATGACTTTTTTTTTCATTTGCACAGCCCTGTGAGGGGTGTAGTTTCCAAAATGGGGTCACATGTGGGGGGGGGGGGGGTCCCACTGTTCTGGCACCACGGGGGGCTTTGTAAACGCACATGGCCCCCGAATTCTATTCCAATCAAATTCTCTCTCCAAAAGTTCAATGGCGCTCCTTCTCTTCTGAGCATTGTAGTTCGCCCGCAGAGCACTTTACATCCACATATGGGGTATTTCCATACTCAGAAGAAAAACCCTCCCAAAATTTGTAACCCCATTTCTTCTATTACCCCTTGTGAAAATGAAAAATTTAAGGTAACACCAGCATTTTAGTGAACAAAAATCAAATTTTTCCTTTTCCTGTCCAACTTTAGTGGAAATTTGTCAAACACCTGTGGGGTGTTAAGGCTCACTGTACCCCTTGTTACGTTCCTTGAGGGGTGTAGTTTCCAAAATAGTATGCCATGTGTTTTTTTTTTTTGTTTTTTTTTTGCTGTTCTGGCATCATAGGGGCTTCCTAAATGCGACATGCCCCCCAAAATCCATTTCAGCAAAATTTGCTTTCCAAAAGCCAAATGTGACTCCTCTTCTGAGCATTGTAGTGCGCCAGCAGAGCACTTGACGTCCACACATGGGGTATTTCCATACTCAGAAGAGATGGAGTTAAACATTTTGGGGGGCATTTTCTCCTATTACCACTTTTAAAAAATTTAAATTTGGGAGGAAACTAGCATTTATGTGAAGAAAAAATAATAATAATTTACACATCCAACTTTAATGAGAAGTCTTCAAACACCTGTGGGCTGTTAAGGCTCACTGTACCCATTGTTACATTCCTTGGGAGGGGGTGTAGTTTCCAAAATTGTGTGCTGTTCTGGCACCATAGGGGCTTCCTAAATGGGACATGCCCCCCAAAAACCATTTCAGAAAAACTCACTCTCCAAAATCCCACTGTCGCTCCTTCCCTTCTGAGCCCTCTAGTGCACCCACAGAGCACTAAACATACACATATGAGGTATTTCCTTACTCGAGAGAAATTGGATAACAAATTTTAGGAAGATTTCTCTCCTTTTACCCTTTGTAAAAATTCAAAAACTGGGTCTACAAGAACATGCCAGTGTAAAAAATGAAGATTTTGAATTTTCTCCTTCAATTTGCTGCTAATCCTGTGAAACACCTAAAGGGTTAACAAACTTTTGGAATACTTTTTGAATACTTTGAGGGGTGCAGTTTTTATAATGGGGTAATTTATGGGGTATTTCTAATAAAAAAGGGCCTTCAAATCCACTTCAAAACTGAACTGGTCCATGAAAAATTTCGATTTTGAACATTTTGTTAAAAATTGGAAAATTGCTGCTGAACTTTGAAGCCCTCTGATGTCTTCCAAAAGTAAAAACATGTCAACTTTATGATGCAAACATAAAGTAGACATATTGTATGTGTGAATCAATATATAATTTCTTTGGAATATCCATTTTCCTTATAAGCAGAAAGCTTGAAAGATATAAAAAAAATTCAAAATGTTCAATTTTTTCATCAAATTTTGGAATTTTTCACCAAGAAATTATGCAAGTATCTGCAAAATATTACCACTAACGTAAAGTAGAATATGTCACAAAAAACTATCTTGGAATCAGAATGAAAGGTAAAAGCATCCCAGAGTTATCAATGCTTAAAGTGACAGTGGTCAGATGTGCAAAAAATGGCCGGGTCCTAAGGTGAAAATGGGCTGGGTCCTTAAGGGGTTAAACCATGTCTCAGTAACAGCCCCTAAATCTACATTCTCAGATGCCATTATTGACCCAAGTTCATTGATTTTATTACCTAAACTGTGAGCATTTGTAGACAGCACTCCGAGCTTGTCACTAGTGCTACTGACATGTTCTGGCATTATTTGGTGGGCAATTGGACTCATGGATTTTCAATCTTTTGCCCCCCCCCCCCCCCCTTCCTAGTTTAAATACTCCTTAGTAAATTCTTGGAATTTCTCATTGAGTACATTCGTTCCTTTGAGAGAAAGATGCAAACCATCTTTTTGTACAGTTCCTTTCTATTCCAGGTGGGGCTATCATGAGACACAAAGCCAAATCCTTGCTCTTGACAACATTTACTAAGCCTTGAGTTGAACTCCTTAATGGGCCTCTGCCTATCATTCTGAACATTATACACAGGCAGAACTTCAGAAAATTAAACAGTGGATGCTAAATCCTGTACATCATTACCAAGTGTGATAAAAGATTCCTTCACCTCTGAAACTTCATTGCAAGCCAGGTCATTTGTCCCTAGATGGACAAGAACATCCACATCCCCTTCCTGCTTTGCTTGCTTAACAATATTAAGAATATGTCTTCTATCTCTTCTAGCAGTAGTACCAGGGAGACATCTCACAAAACCATTTTCCTTAAGCTCCACACTAATTATGATTGAATCACCCAGCAACAGCTGCTTCCTTTCAGACTTCACTTTACTTCACTTTATCTTTTTTGTCCTTGGTTGCAGTCTTCCATACATTAGACATAGGAGTTGATGGTTCCTCACCCTCTGTGCTTGAGCCAATATCCATGTTGCCCTTACATTCTGAGAGTGCTGTAAATGAATTATGGAGAACCACAGACGGTGGGACACGTCTTTTATCACAACTCTAAGTCTTCCAGAACCTACAGTAACAAATCTGCCATTTCTCGGGGTCCTCTGAGGCAGTGGCACTGCAGCAGTCCCAGCCTGAGTTTGTTTAACAGATAATTTAAACATCTCAGATTTAAAAAATGCATTTCTTGTTGCAGTAGAAATGCAATTTCTGATGATCTGACAGCATCCAAACCTCCAAAGAGTGGAACATGAAATAAATGCACAATTCCTCCACTGAACCAAGTCTGCCATTTTTAAAGAGGAGAAAATTTTAAAACAAACAAATCTTTTTTAGATTGTATCCACCTCCAGCCTACCTCCTGCAATATCTCTCCAATGCACTTAGAAATAGCAGCACTTTGAATATTCAGCTAATGAATTAGGCCAGTTAATGTGTCTGTGCCTATATATACACACACTCCCTCACAACCTAATCCCCCAACAACAAATGTAACACCTTAATGAGCTATGCACATTAGCAAAACCTGAACAAATTCCTTACCTGTTCTAAAGCAGCGGTCAGCAAAAACACAGATGTTGCAGTTAAAAACTCCAAGTCAGTTTCCTGCAATAACTCTCCAATGCACTTAGAAATAGAAGCACTTTGAATATGAAGCTAATGCTCACGATACATGGCCCCATTCATTCTTTCCTTTACACGGATCAGTTGTCCTGGTCCCTTTGCTGAAAAACAGTCCCAAAGCATGATGTTTCCACCCCATGCTTCACAGTAGGTATGGTGTTCTTTGGATGCCACTCAGCATTCTTTCTCCTCCAAACACTAAGAGTTGAGTTTTTACCAAAAAGTTCTACTTTGGTTTCATCTGACCATATGACATTCTCCCAATCATCTTCTGGATCATCCAGATGCTCTCTAGCAAACTTCAGATGGGCCCAGACATGTACTGGCTTAAGCAGGGGGACACGTCTGGCACTGCATGATTTGAGTCCCTTGCAGCATAGTGTGTTACTGATGGTAGCCTTTGTTACTTTGGTCCCAGCTCTTTGCGGGTCATTCACTTGGACCCCCCGTGTGGTTCTGGAGTTTTTGCTCACTGTTCTTGTGATAATTTTGACACCACGGGGTGAGATCTTCCGTGGAACACCAGATCGAGGGAGATTATCAGTGGCCTTGTTATCTTCCATTTTCTAATAATTTCTAATAATTGCTCCCACAGTTGATTTCTTCACACCAAGCTGCTTGCCTATTGCAGATTCAGTTTTACCAGTCTGGTGCAGGTCTACAATTTTGTTTCTGGTGTCCTTCGACAGCTCTTTGGTCTTGGCCATAGTGGAGTTTGGAGTGTGACTGTTTGAGGTTGTGGAGAGGTGTCTTTTATACTGATGACAAGTTCAAACAGGTGCTATTAATACAGGTAATGAGTGTAGGACAGAGGAGACTCTTAAAGAAGAAGTTATAGGTTTGTGAGAGCCAGAAATCTTACTTGACCAAATACTTATTTTCCAGCATAATTTGCAAATAAATCCTTTAAAAATCAGACAATGTGATTTCATGGATTTTTTTTTCTCATTATGTCTTTCATAGTTGAGTTATACCTATGATGAAAATGACAGGCCTCTCTCATCTTTTTTAAGTGGGAGAACTTGCACAATTGGTGGATGACTAAATACTTTTTTGCCCCACCATATATATACACAGTTTATTGACAGTTCTGAATGGACTACATGCTGTGAACTAATTATTAAAGTTTTTCTCACAGCTCTCCAGTTTTAACCAGAATCCAGTTTCTATAGGTTTACATCATGCTGTAGGGCTTTGACCTATAAATCATTTAATGTAAGAGTGTATATGTTGGGTACTGAAAGTGAAGCAGTTATTAATGATTTTCAGATTCTACTCACTGTAATGACTGGAGATGTGGATCCGCTGTACCTTGTGTGGATGATGGCTTGAGCCGTACCAGGGAGCGGAGTCTAAGGAGAAGCTGGTTTTCACCAGAGCCCGCCGCAAAGCGGGATGGACTTGCTGCGGCAGGCAGCTCCTAGATCGCTACCCCTGATACGACTTGTCTACTAAGGCAGTCGAGGTGATGCGTGGCACAGAGAAGATGAGACGAACTCGTAGTCTGGGACAGGTAGAAGGTCAGGGCAGGCAGCACAGCAACAAGGTCAGAATACGTAGCAAGGAGGTCAGAGGACAGGCTGAAAGGAAGCGTGGTCAGGGAGCGAGGAAGGCAAAACTGGTACACGATAAGACTAGACACAATTCAGGTAACACTTTTTCCAAGGCACAAGGGCACAAAGATCCAGCAGGGGTCAAGAGGAAGTTCAGGGCTTAAAAGGTTCAGGAGTAGTTCAAGAGCAGAAATTGAGGACCAGATCCTGATCCAAAATGTTCTCCTCTGGCTCCCGGGACCTTTCTTCAGGACCGAACCCCTTCCAGTCCACTAATCTCTTCCCTCTAATGTTTTTGGTGGCCAAGATTTCCTTAACCTCAATGATATCTGAGGAACTGGACACAGGAGAAGGAGAGATGTCTTTTTGAGAAAAACGATTGAAAATGTAAGGCTTGAGGAGAGAAGCATGGAAGGAATGTGAAGAGTAGATGGCAGATGAAGTTTATAAGACACAGGGTTTGTGCGGTGCATAACCTTGAAAGGACCAAGAAACCGAGGACCCAATTTATAACTGGGAACCTTAAAATGTATACATTTAGCCGAAAGCTGGACCAGTCACCAGGAAGGTAGGTCGGAGGAGGCCTTCTCTTCTTGTTGGCTTGAGACTTCATACGAGAGGACACGAGAAGTAAGATGTGCCAGGATTCTTGCCAGATAGTCATAAGATCTCGTAACTGGTCATCCACCGCAGGAACTTCAGCAGAGGAAGGCAAAGGTAGAGGAGGGCGAAGATGACGACCATAGACAATGAGTGGCTTCAGAGTCCCGATGGTTGTAAGAAAACTCTGTCCAAGGTAAAAAGTTGGACCAGTTGTCTTGCCGAGCAGAGACAAAATGACGAAGATAATCTCCAAGTATCTGGTTCACTTTCTCAACCTGGCCATTAGACTGGGGATGGTATACTGAAGAAAAATCCAACTTGATCCCAAGGCGAGAGCAGAGAGCCCGCCAGAATTTGGGGACAAACTGAACCCCACGATCAGAGACAATGTGATTTGGTAGACCATGTTGAATATGTTCAATATGTTGAAAGAATTGATCCGCCAGTTGTGGAGCAGAAGGAAGCCCCGGCAATGGCACCAAGTGAACCATCTTAGAGAAACTATCTACCACCACCCAAATGACCATGTTGTTACTGGAAGAAGGTAGATCGGTGATGAAGTCCATAGCGATGTGGGACCACGGGCACTCTGGAATAGGTAAAGGTTGTAAGAGGCCTGCAGGTCTAGTCCGAGGAGTCTTGTCGCGGGCACAGGTCGTGCAGGAACGGACAAAATCAGTGAAACTGCTCTAGGTTCAGCCACCAATAATGTCGGGAAATTAGTTGAATGGACTTTAGAACTCCAATATGTCTGGCCAGCAAAGAAGAATCTCCCCAGTTCAACACCCTGCGTCTAAGACGAGAAGGTACAAAAGACTTCCCAGGAGGAACTTGTTAAAGATCGACTGGTGCAACTGTAATCAGGCGTTCAGGAGACACAATATGACGAGGAGAGGAGTCCAAGTCTACAACATCTGAGGCCCTAGAGAGCACATCGGCTCTCATATTCTTGGCCGCTGGTCAAAAATGAAGAAAGAAATTAAATCTGGAAATAAATAGTGACCATCTGGCCTGCCGGGGATTCAAACGTTGTGCAGACTGAAGAAATAGGAGATTTTTATGATCTGTAAAGATACTGACTGGATGAAAAGATCCTCCAGAAGATGATGCCACTCTTCCAGGGCAAGCTTAATGGCCAAGAGTTCCCAATCTCCAATAGAATAGTTCCTCTCAGCAGGTGAGAACGTCCTGAAGAAGAAGCTGCAAGTCATGGTTTTACCCCTGGAGGTCTTCCGGGTCAGAATAGCACCTGCTCCTACTGAAGAAGAATCCACCACGAGGAAGAATGGACTTTCAGGGTCGGGTCTCGAGAGTATTGGAGCAGAAGCAAATGCCGTTTTCAAATGGGAGAAGGACTCTTCAGCTTCAGGTGACCAGGACTTGGGGTTACTGTTTTTCTTGGTAAGAGCAACAATTGGCACAACCAAAGAGGAAAAGTGTGGTATGAACTGTTTATAATAATTGGCAAATCCAAGAAAATATTGTATAGCCCGTAGGCCTGGAGACAATGTAACCAAGGAATGGAAGACTCCTCTTCTCAAAAGAGGCATTTCTCAAGTTTGGCATAAACATGGTCCATTCGTAGGCGACGTTAAACCTGGCGCACATGAGCGCAGTGTACATCCAGGTTGGGTTAGAAAATCAAGATGTCATCCAGATTGACCACAACACAGGTGTAGAGGAGGTCCTGGAAAATAGACAGCCGGAGCGTTACAGAGTCCAAACGGCATCACTAAATACTCAAAATGCCCATCACGAGTATTGCAAGTGGTCTTCCATTCGTCTCCTTGCCGGATTCTGATTAAATTATATGCTCTTTGCAGATCCAATTTAGTGAAGACCTTGGCACCCCACAGACAGTCAAAGAGTTCTGAGATCAAGGGTAAGGTGTATCGATTCTTGATGGTGATTTTGTTAAGTCCTCGGTAATCTATGCATGGGAGAAGAGACCAATCCTTCTTTTCCACAAAGAAAAATCCGGCTCCAGCAGGAGAGGAGGATTTTCGAATGAAACCCTTCTGGAGATTCTCCTTGATATACTCTGTCATAGCTTGCGTTTCTGGTGCCAACAGGGGGTAAATTCTTCCCCGCGGGGGTGAAGTGCCAGGCAGAAGGTCAATTGGACAGTCATATGGTCAATGAGGAGGAAGACTCTCAGCTTGCTTTTCACAAAAGATGTCAGCAAAGTCTTGGTATGGAGGAGGCAGGCCAGCAGAGAAGGAGGAGGAATGGAACACTTCAGTTGTAGAGACATCAGGCAGTCAGGTCCCCAGCAGGAGACCTCTCCAGAATGCCAATCAAGAATCGGGGTGTGAAGTTGCAGCCAAGGCAGTCCGAGAAGACCCGCAGAAGAACAATGGGGTAGTACATAAAACTTGATCCTCTCCTTGTGCAAGGCACCCACTTGTAACAACAGAGGATCAGTGAGGAATTGCACCGCATAATTCAGACACTCCCCATTGATGGTAGAGATATACAAAGGCTTGACGAGCTGGGTAACTGGGAGATGGTACTTGTGGACCAGAGAGACATTAATAAAATTCCCTGCAGAGCCCCAGTCCAAAAAGGCAGAAGCAAGAAACCAGACTCCTTAAGAGGTGGTCAGTTAAACCGGCATGGATAGCCTAGTAGAGGATGTATTCACACCTAGAGACGCCTCTCCCACGTGCTCTAGGTGTGTGCGTTTTCTGGATGCTGGGGACAAAGAGGGCAATTGCTACGGAAGTGCTCCAGACTGGCACAATATAGGCACAAATTCTCATCATGACGACATAACCTCTCCTGCGGCGTCAGATGAGCAAGATACACCTGCATAAGTTCTTCGCCCGAAGATAAAAAAGGTGGAAGTGGCGGCTGCTAAAACACCGGCACCAGACGGGGAAGACGACATGAACGGACTGGTTCGCGTTTTTGGCGGAGTTCCACCTGTCTCTCAGCAAAACAAACATCTATGCGGGTAGCTAGAAGAATAAGCTCACTAAGGGAAGAAGGCATATCCTGGGCTGCTAAAGCATGCTTGACCCGGCTGGAGAGATCTTTTTTAAAGGTGGCACACTGGGCTGCATCATTCCAGTCTAGCTAAGAGGCCAGGGTACGAAATTGGACTGTGTACTCGCCAACAGAATTATCCCCTTGCCGGAGATTCAGAAGCACGGTTTCTTTGAAGACACTGCAGAATTCTGTAAGGTAGGCTTGCAGACTAGTAGTCACCAGATCGATTTTGTCCCAGAGAGGAGTGTTCCAGGCCAGAGCTTTGCCCGAGAGAAGACTGACCACGAAAGTGATTGGCCATCAGTACCACATGCATAGAGCACTGAGAATCCCCTGCATATTTTTGGGATCTCCTTCATACTTTGTAGGCAAGGATAAATGAAGCTTGGGTCCAGAAGAAAGTGTTGGCACTGGAGGAGCCACTGAAGCTGGTTGCGGCAGCTGCTGCTGTTGTTGCTGCTGGATGGAAAGAAGCTGTTGCATCATAGCAGACAACTGATTCAGCTGTTGTGGCTGATGAGCTAACTGCTGCAACTGTTGAGCCACAATAGTGGAAAGATCCTTAACATCATGCTGAGGCAGCTCAGTGGGATCCATGGCCGGATCTTACTGTAACGACTGGAGATGTGGATCTGTACCTTGTGTGGATGATAGCTTGAGCCGTACCAGGGAGCGGAGTCTAAGGAGCCGTTGGTTTTCACCAGAGCCTGCCACAAAGCGGGATGGACTTGTTGTTGCAGGCGGCTCCCAGGTCGCTACCCCTGATACGACTCATCCACTAAGGCAGGAGATGCGTGGCACAGAGAAGATGAGACGAACTCGTAGTCTGGGACAGGCAGAAGGCCAGGGCAGGCTGCACAGCGACAAGGTCAGAATACGTAGCAGGGAGGGCAGAGGGCAGGCGGCAAGGAAGCGTGGTCAGGAAGCGAGGCAGGCAAAACTGGTACACGACATACAATTCAGGTAACGCTTTCTCCAAGGCACAAGGGCACAAAGATCCGGCAGGGGCAAGTGGAAGTCCGGGGTTAAACAGGTTCAGGAGCAAACAAGCACCAATCATTAGTGCGCTGGCCCTTTAAATCTGAAAGAGTCTGCGTGCATGCGCGTGCACCCTAGGGGGCGGATGCGTGTGCACCGAGAACCAGAAACAGTGGAGGGGACAGAGAGCAGAGAAGGTAAGCGACGGTCCAGCGTTAGCATGCGGGCGCCTCCCGCGATGCGAATGCCGGCACCGCCAGCAGCAGGGGAGAAAGCAAGAGTGCCCGCAGCGTGAGCTGTAGCACCCACTATTTGTACATGTTTTCTGCATTACATCCCCTGTTAAATAATATGTAAAAATATCAATTGAGCATAAAATGTGGAGTTGTTATTATGACTCAGACTATAATTGATACAGAAACTAATTATTACATCTGTGCAATGAAGAAGAAGCTTGTTATGTCCCTTGAGCAACATTACAAACTACTGGAGTTAGAAGCTTGAGACTTCCTGTTTTGGAATTCTTGAGTAAAAGTATTGGCTTGTTGGCATCGGTTGACCTGATCTATGATATGAGCTTATCTTAGCATCCCTCATAAAGGGAATCTGTCAGCTGGGCTTCCTACTAAAGCTGTGGATACTGTTAGATAGTTGTTAGGGTATAAATGCAATCTGTTCCTGGAGCTAATGCTGGTTATCAAACTTACTAATCTATTTTTAAATTTCTCAGTCAAGTGTCAAGGGGGCAGTGCTGGCCTACTGAAATGCCACAGCTTGGCTCTCCTCCTCACTTGACCTTACCTCCCAGCCCCTCCTTGACTAATTTACAGAGCTCTGTATATCAGCCTATCAGGTGATCGGAGGTGAGGGCGAGCAAGGAGGCATGCCAGGCTGTGGCACATGAGCAGCTCAGTCCCCCCTCCTTGAATCTTGGCTAAGAAATAAAAAATTGATTTTTTTAAGTTTGGCAACCACCATCAGATCCAGGAAAGGTACAATTTCTTTTAATACCCTAACAGATATCCAGCAGTGTCTTCAGCTCTAACCAGTAAATACAGCTTACCGATTCCTTTTAAGAAAGACTTCTGTACGCAATTTTTCACTTCTTGTGGGAGGTCAATGAAGCCATTATATACATCCAATAAGACAGCGACAGGAATGGGGGTCAGGGATTTCGATGGTTCCCCAAGATACCTGTCATATATAGCCACTAGGTTTCAGGAAGTTTTTTTTTTGTTTGTTTTTTTACAATAAATGCAGAGCTGGATGAAATATAGGGAATCCAGGAGAGAGTAAAGTCTTTAGTAAAATTTTGTTTGTTAGGGACTTGTATTTTTATGGAATGAAAGGCAGGATTGGCAGTGAGTCCTATCATCTTGCTTCCTGGGCAACATCAGGTTTTCAGATAAGCCCAGATCAGCACAGGTGCTGAAAACAGCTAGTTAATGGGTGTTAAAACTAGCTCAAAGTTAGTCTACTATAGAGGCTGAGAGGAACCTGACCCTCTGATGGGAGCTGTACTCCGGAAGCCTGCAGCCTCAAAAAGCAAACTTTGAGACAACACCCAGTAGTGAGAGGTAAAAGGTTTATAGTTAGTTTTGTCAGGTGGCCAGTGGTAAGCCACTTGTATTGTGAGGGTCAACCAAAGCGTTTATTAAGTGCTGGGCAAGCATGTCTTGGTTTGTTTTATGCCAATATAAATACAGCTATATATTTTGCTTTGGGAAATAAACTGCAGGAGAAGCCCAGTGTTTGAACTATGTCATTGTCTCTGACTGCTGTTTTATGCCTTTTGCTTATCTTTACTTAGCTAATCTTCCACAGTCCATATGCCTTTAATTTTTAATAAGGAGGCATAATAAGGCTTTTCTGAGTCAATACAAATCCAACAAAATCAAAAGTGGCATGGCTTATCAGATTCCATATTATGGATACATTAACCTCTTCAGAACGCAGGGCATACCCATACGCTCTGCATCCTGAGTCCTGAAGGATGCAGGGCATACAGGTACTCCTGTGGGAATTTTGGTCCCTGCCACTGGCTGGTCGGGGCCCTGGACCGGGATGCCTGCTGAATGATTTCCCGACACATCGCTGAGGGGGGTCCTGAGCCCCCCCCAATATCGCTCAGGGGAAGGGGGTAAAAGTTTGGTTTCCCCACTCTGCCCACCCACGGTAGTCCGGGCAGAGTGGGGGAACTGTCATGTGAGTGGCAGCAGTGGTGGAGGTCCCTTACCGGGCAGCAATCAGCGGCGGTGGCGATTCTCTAGCTTGTGTGGCATGCGGCGATCCTGCTGCAGGAGGTGATCTCTATACTGTAGCCCTTCAGATGTTGCAAAACTACAATTCCCAGCATGCCCACACAGCAGTTTGCTGTCTTGGCATGCTGGGATTTGTAGTTTTGCAACATCTGGAAGACCACAGTTTGGACATCACTGTGCGGTGGTCTCTAAACCGTGGCCCTCAAAATCATGCAAAACTACAACTCTCAGCATGCACGAACAGCAAAAGGCTGTCTCAACATGGTGGGAGTTGTAGTTGTGTGCCTCCAGCTGTTGCATAACTACAACTCCCAGCATGTCTTTGGCGATCAGTACATGCTTGAAGTTGTAGTTTTGCAACAGCTGGAGGCACACTGGTTGGAAAATACTGAGTTAGGTAACAGAACCTAACTCAAGGTTTTCCAACCAGTGTGCCTCCAGCTGTTGCAAAAGTACAACTCCCAGCATGCACACTCTGTCAGTGCATGCTGGGAGTTGTAGTTTTGCAACAGCTTAAGGTTAGTGTAGTGTTTTTAGGGTACATTCACACGGGCCGGTTTACCGTGAGTTTCCTGCTTCATGTTTGAGCTGTGGCAAACTCCTAGCGGGAAACTCACCATAAACCATGTGAATGTACCCTAAAAACACTACACTACGCTAACACAAAATAAAGGGTAAAACACTACATGAAAATTAAAACACCACTATGTTAACCCCTTCAGGACGGAGCCCATTTTGGCCTTAAGGACCGGAGCGTTTTTTGCACATCTGACCACTGTCACTTTAAACATTAATAACTCTGGAATGCTTTTAGTTATCATTCTGATTCCGAGATTGTTTTTTCGTGACATATTCTACTTTAACATAGTGGTAAATTTTTGTCGATACTTGCATCATTTCTTGGTGAAAAATCCGTAAATTTGATGAAAAATTTGAAAATTTTGCATTTTTCTAACTTTGAAGCTCTCTGCTTGTAAGGAAAATGGATATTATGAATACATTTTTTTTTGGTTCACATATACAATATGTCTACTTTATGTTTGCATCATAAAATTGATGTGTTTTTACTTTTGAAAGGCACCAGAGGGCTTCAACGGTCAGCAGCAATTTTCCGATTTTTCACAAAATTTTCAAACTCAGTATTTTTCAGGGACCAGTTCAGGTTTGAAGTGGATTTGAAGGGTCTTAAATGACCCCATTATAAAAACTACACCCCCAAAAGTATTCAAAATGACATTCAGTCAGCGTTTTAACCCTTTAGGTGTTTCACAGGAATAGAAGCAAAGTGAAGGAGAAAATTCACAATCTTCATTTTTTACACTCACATGTTCTTGCAGACCCAATTTTTGAATTTTTACAAGGGGTAAAAGGACAAAATTTTTACTTGTATTTGTAGCCCAATTTCTCTCGAGTAAGCACATACCTCATATGTCTATGTAAAGTGTTCGGCGGGCGCAGTAGAGGGCTCAGAAGGGAAGGAGCGACAAGGGGATTTTGGAGAGTACGTTTTTCTGAAATGGTTTTTGGGGGGCATGTTACCTTTAGGAAGCCCTTATGGTGCCAGAACAGCAAAAAAAAACCACATGGCATACCATTTTGGAAACTAGACCCCTCGGGGAATGTAACATGGGATAAAGTGAACCTTAATACCCCACAGGTGTTTCACGACTTTTGCAAATGTAAAAAAAAATAATAATTTTTTACCTAAAATGCTTGTTTTCCCAAAAAATTTTTATTTTTAAAAAGGGTAATAGCAGAAAATACCCCTAAAAATTTGAAGCTTAATTTCTCCCGATTCAGAAAACACCCCATATGGGGGTGAAAAGTGCTCTGCTGGCGCACTACAGGTCTCGGAAGAGAAGGAGTCACATTTGGCTTTTTGAACGCAAATTTTTCTCTGGGGGCATGCCGCATTTAGGAAGCCCCTATGGTGCCAGGACAGCAAAAAAAAACCCCACATGGCATACCATTTTGGAAACTAGACCCCTCGGGGAACGTAACAAGGGGTTAAGTGAACCTTTATACCCCACAGGTGTTTCACGACTTTTGCATATGTAAAAAAAAAAAAATTTTTTTTACCTAAAATGCTTGTTTTCCCAAAAATTTTACATTTTTAAAAAGGGTAAAAGCAGAAAATACCCCCCAAAATTTGTAACACAATTTCTCCCGAGTACGGCGATACCCCATATGTGGCCCTAAACTGTTGCCTTGAAATACGACAGGGCTCCAAAGTGAGAGCGCCATGCGCATTTGAGGCCTAAATTAGGGATTGCATAGGGGTGGACATAGGGGTATTCTACGCCAGTGATTCCCAAACAGGGTGCCTCCAGCTGTTGCAAAACTCCCAGCATGCCTGGACAGTCAACGGCTGTCCGACAATACTGGGAGTTGTTTTGCAACAGCTGGAGGCTCCGTTCTGGAAACAGTGGCGTACCAGACGTTTTTCATTTTTATTGGGGAGGGGAGGGGGGCTGTGTAGGGGTATGTGTATATGTAGTGTTTTTTACTTTTTATTTTATTTTTTGTGTTAGTGTAGTGTAGTGTTTTTAGGGTACAGTCACACGGGCGGGGGTTCACAGTAGTTTCTCGCTGGCAATTTGAGCTGCAGCAGAAAGTTTGCGGCAGCTCAAATTTGCAGCCAGATACTTACTGCAATCCTCCGCCCATGTGAGTGTACCCTGTACGTTCACATTGGGGGGGACATCCAGCTGTTGCATAACTACAACTCCCAGCATGCCCGTTGGCTGTCGGTGACTGCTGAGAGTTGCAGTTTTGCAACAGCTGTAGGCACACTGGTTATGTATCACTGAGTTTGTGACCTAACTCAGTGTTTCACAACCAGTGTGCCTCCAGCTGTTGCAAAACTACAACTCCCAGCATGTACGGTGCATGGTGTACGGTGACTGCTGAGAGTTGTAGTTTGCAACAGCTGGAGGCACACCGATCGTGAAACACTGAGTTAGGTAAAAAAAAACTCTGAGTTTCACAACCAGTGTGCCTTCAGCTGTTGCAAAACTACAACTCTCAGCAGTCACCGACAGCCAACGGGCATGCTGGAAGTTGTAGTTATGCAACCAGCAGATGCACCACTACAACTCCCAGCATGCACTTTAGCTGTTTGTGCAAGCTGGGAGTTGTAGTTATACAACAGCTGAAGGTACACTTTTCCATAGAAAGAATGTGCCTCCAGCTGTTGCAAAACCATAAGTCCCAGCATGCCCATAAGGGAATGCTGGGAGTTGTGGTGGTCTGCCTCCTGCTGTTGCATAACTACAGCTCCCAGCATGCCCTTTTTGCATGCTGGGATCTGTTGCTAAGCAACAGCAGGAGGCTGTCACTCACCTCCAACGATCCTCGCTGCACCAGGTCAGTCCCTCGTCGTCTCCGCCGCCGCAGCTGCTCCTGGGGCCCCGATCCCAACAGGGGCGCCGGGGATCGGGGTCCCCAGCACCCGGGGTGCACGTCCCGCACCCGCTCACGTCCTCCGGAAGAGGGGCGGAGCGGGTGCGGGAGTGACACCCGCAGCAGGCGCCCTGATTGGTCGGCCGGTAATCCGGCCGACGAATCAGGGCGATCGTGAGGTGGCACCAGTGCCACCTCACCCCTGCAGGCTCTGGCTGTTCGGGGCCGTCAGAGACGGCCCCGAACAGCCAGTAATTCCGGGTCACCGGGTCACTGGAGACCCGATTGACCCGGAATCGCCGCAGATCGCTGGACTGAATTGTCCAGCGATCTGCGGCGATCGCCGACATGGGGGGACATAATGACCCCCCTGGGCGATATGCCGGGATGCCTGCTGAACGATTTCAGCAGGCATCCGGCTCCGGTCCCCAACCGGCTAGCGGTGGGGGCCGGAATTCCCACGGGCGTATGGATACGCCCTCGGTCCTTAAGGACTCGGCATGCAGGGCGTATCCATACGCCCTATGTCCTGAAGAAGTTAAAGGACAACTGCAGTGGTACGCTTTTCTATATGCCCGTGCAAGGGCCTAAAAAATAAACAATATAAACTCATACATACCTTCCTACGAGCCCCCGTTGGTCCGGCACAGGCCTCACGGTCCGGCAGTGCTGACATCATTCCACTTCCTGGGGACGCCGCAGAGACGTCGGCGTATCACCGGCCGTAGCGATGTCCCGCCCCGGCTGGTGATAGGCTGAGCTCACTGTCATGTATGGAGCCCTGGCCGGCTTCTTACATGACAATGGGCTCAGCCTATCACAGGCCGGGGCGGGACATCGCTACGGCCAATGATACGCCGACGGCTCTGCGGCATCCCTGTCCCCAGGAAGTGGAATGACGTCAGCACTGCCAGACCGTGAGGCCTGTGCCGGACCAACAGGGACTCGTAGGAAGGTATGTATGAGTTTATTTTGTTTATTTTTGAGGCCCGGGCACAGGCATATAGAAAAGCGTACCACTGCAGTTGTCCTTTAAAGTAGAATATGTCACGAAAAAATCTCGGAATCAGAATGAAAGGTAAAAGCATCCTAGAGTTATTAATATATAAAGTGACAGTGGTCAGATTTGCAAAAAAAGGGCTGCGTCCTTAAGGTGAAAAGGAGCTGCGTCCCTAAGGGGTTAAAGGTGTATTTCAGTATCAGAAATTTGTATTTAGTCTCCAAGTCTCCATCTTCCAGTTGTTTACACATAAACATGTATCTTTAATGAAACTTCTAGCCAAAAAGGATCAATGCAGCACACCACAGGTAGATGAAATTAAAAGTGACACTTTATTCCATTAGTGCAGAAGACAATATTTCAGTAGCATCACGTTACCTTTTTCAATACTGCAACATCTATGGAGAATGAGGAGTGATCACATCATGCCGCCTTGTGCTCAGTAATGCCTCAAGTAAACTTATGAAATGCAGCAAGTACTACAACATCACTGCTGTGAAAATAGATGTTCTGCATCAGCTGTACGCAGGGAACTGGCAGAAGTGCTATGGACAGGGAATAGGCAGGGTGGGACGACTGTGATGAAGAACTGAGGTAAAGCAATTTTTAATTTTTTTACCTAGTGTTGGAAATTCCCTTTTGGGTGTATTCACACTTACTGTATCCTGCGCATATTTGATGCACATGATTTAAAACTGACTATTTTATGTACACCCTCAAAAGGCATATGTAGCCGTAGCAAATGTACCAGGGGTTGAATGATGTAAAGTCTGCTGATACTTGTAGATCAAGCGGTTTACCTAGACGCTAACAGTCTTTCAAGGAAGAGCCTGCACTTGGTGGTAATGTGGTGAGGGTTCTACTAGGGCACACCCAGGTACTGTGGCTAGCTGGTAACAGTTGGAGTGCCTAAAATGGTGTGGGCACAGTAATATCAGTCACAAGGTGATGAGAAGGAGGTGCAATGGGTTCAGTCTCTCACATAGATGTGGCTGTAGAAAGGTTACCCATGTGCAAACATAGGTTCCTTAAGGTCCTTAACCCCTTAAGGACCCATGACGTATGCATACGTCATCACACCCTGGGTCTTAAGGACCCATGACGTATGCATACGTCATGGTCTTTTCCTGGTCTCCGCCGCACACCCGGCGGAGATCGGAAGCGGATCCCTGCTGAAATCCTTCAGCAGGGATCCAGGGCAAACGCCGAGGGGGGCCATGTAGGCCCTCCATGTCGGCGATCGCCGCAAATCGCTAGGGAAACCGGGCTGATCGGATCTCTGGGACCCGACCGCCCGGTAATTTTGCATGATCCCAGCTGTCACAGACAGCCAGGACCATGCTAAAGTATAGGAGCGAGGTGGTAAGCCTGCCACCTCCTCCTATCCCCTGCGATTCTTCGGTTAGCTAACCGACCAATCGCAGGGGGGGGGGGGCGGTTACTTCCTCCCGCCTTGCCCGGCCCCTGGAAGTCCAGAGAGGACGGGAGGAAGACCGGAGGACGCGGCAGGGGCCGGGGGAGTGCTGGGGCCCGGCCCTGGTACTTACCTCGTCCCTGAAGACCCGGATCCCGGCGATGAAGACGGCGGCGACAGGTGAGTGGATCTTCAGCCGCGGTCGGGCCCTTTACAGCAATGCACGTTGCCGTAAAGCGACATGCATTGCTGTATTGGGACCCTGTATACTACAACTCCCAGCATGCCCAGACAGCCCTTGGCGTCTGGGCATGCTGGGAGTTGCAGTTTTGCAACATCTGGAGGTCCACAGTTTTGGGACCACTGTGCCCTTCCAGATGTTGCAAAACTACACATCCTCAGCATGCCCTTACTGTCCAGGCATGCTGGGAGTTGTAGTTCTGTAACATCTGGCCCTTCAGATGTTGCAGAACTACAACTCCCAGCATGCCTGGACAGTTTTGGCATACTGGGAGTTGTAGTTTTGCAACATCAGGAAGGGCACAGATTGGGAACCACTGTATTAGTGGTCTGCAAACTGTAGTCCTCCAGATGTTGCAAAACTACAACTCCAAGCATGCTGGGAGTTGTAGTTCGGCAACATCTGGCTCTAAAGATGTTGCCGAACTACTACCTCCAGCATGCCTGAGAATGTTTGGGAGTTGTGGTTTTGCAACAACTGGAGGCACACCCATTCACATGGGCAGGGGCTTACAGGGAGTATCAGGCTGCAAGTTTGCGATGCAGCAAATTTTGAGCGGCAGCTCAAACTCGCAGCGGGAGACTCACTGTAATCCCCCGCCCGTGTGACTGTACCCTAAAAACACTACACTACACTAACACAAAATAAAATAAAAAGTAAAAAACACTACATATACCCCTACACAGCCCCCCCTCCCCTCCCCAATAAAAATGAAAAACATCTGGTACGCCACTGTTTTCAAAATGGAGCCTTCAGCTGTTGCAAAATAACAACTCCCAGTATTGCCGGACAGCAGTTGACTGTCCAAGCATGCTAGGAGTTTTTCAACAGCTGGAGGCACCCTGTTTGGGAATCACTGGCATAGAATACCCCTATGTCCACCCCTATGCAAATCCCTAATTCAGGCCGCAAATGCACATGGCACTCTCACTTTGGAGCCCTGTCGTATTTCAAGGCAACAGTTTAGGGCCACATATAGGGTATCGCCGTACTCGGGAGAAATTACCTAACAAATTTTGGGGGGCTTTTTTTCCTTTCACTCCTTATGAAAAGGTGAAGTTGGGGTCTACACCAGCATGTTAGTGTAAAAAAATAAATTTGTGTACACTAACATGCTGGTGTTGCCCCATACTTTTCATTTTGACAAGAGGTAAAAGGGAAAAAAGCCCCCCAAAATTTGTAATGCAATTTCTCTCGACTACGGAGATACCCCATATGTGGGCGCAAAGTGCTCTGGGGGCGCACAACAAGGCTCAGAAGGGAGAGTGCGCCATGTACATTTGAGGTGATTTGCACAGGGGTGGCTGACTGTTACAGCGGTTTTGACAAACGCAAAAAGAAAAAAAAACACTTGTGACGCCATTTCGGAAACTACACCCCTCACGGAATGTAATGAGGGGTGCAGTGAGAATTTACAACCCACTGGTGTCTGACAGATCTTTGGAACAGTGGGCTGTGCAAATTAAAAATTTTGTACAGCCCACTGTTCCAAAGATCTGACAGACACCAGTGGGGGGTAAATGCTCACTGTACCCCTTATTACGTTCCTCAAGGGGTCTCATTTCCAAAATGGTATGCCATGTGGGCGTTATTTTGCTGTCCTGGCTCCATAGGGGCTTGCTAAATGCGACATGCCCCCCGAGCAAAATTTGCTCTCAAAAAGCCAAATATAACTCCTTCTCTTCTGAGCATTGTAGTTCGCCCGTAGTGCGCTTCAGGTCAACTTATGGGGTACCTCCATACTCAGAAGAGATGGGGTTACAAATTTTGGGGGTATTTTCTGCTATTAACCCTTGCAAAAATGTGAAATTTGGGGGGGAAA
The DNA here is from genome assembly GCF_029499605.1 of Hyla sarda. Taxonomy (NCBI): domain Eukaryota; kingdom Metazoa; phylum Chordata; class Amphibia; order Anura; family Hylidae; genus Hyla; species Hyla sarda. The sequence continues at coordinate 264,133,706 of NC_079193.1, forward strand.
CACACATTTTAGTGAAAAAACTTTTTTTTTTACGTATGCAAAAGTCGTCAAACCCCTGTGGGGTATTAAGGCTCTCTTTATTCCTTGTTACGTTCCTCAAGGGGTCTAGTTTCCAAAATGGTATGCCATGTGGGTATTTTTTGCTGTCCTGGCACCATAGGGGCTTCCTAAATGCGACATGCCCCCGAGCAAAATTTGCTCTCAAAAAGCCAAATATGACTCCTTCTCTTCTGAGCATTGTAGTTCGCCCGTAGTGCACTTCAGGTCAACTTATGGGGTACCTCCATACTCAGAAGACATGGGGTTACAAATTTTGGGGGGGTATTTTCTGCTATTAACCCTTGCAAAAATGTGAAATTTGGGGGGAAACACATTTTAGTGAAAATTTTTTACATTTTTTTACATATGCAAAAGTCGTGAAACACCTGTGGGGTATTAAGGCTCACTTTATTCCTTGTTACGTTCCTCAAGGGGTCTAGTTTCCAAAATTGTATGCCATGTGTTTTTTTCCCTGTTCTGGCACCATAGGGGCTTCCTAAATGCAACATACCCCCAAAAACCATTTCAGAAAAACGTACTCTCCAAAATCCCCTAGTCGCTCCTTCGCTTCTGAGCCCTCTACTGCGCCCGGCGAACACTTTACATAGACATATGAGGTATGTACTTACTCGAGAGAAATTGGGCTACAAATTTTAAATATACATTTTCTCCTTTTACCCCTTGTAAAAATAAAAAAATTGGGTCTACAAGAATATGCGAGTGTAAAAAATGAAGATTGGGAATTTTCTCCTTCACTTTGCTGCTATTCCTGTGAAACACCTAAAGGGTTAAAATGCTGACTGAATGTCATTTTGAATACTTTGGGGGGTGCAGTTTTTATAATGGGGTCATTTGTGGGGTATTTCTAAGATGAAGACCCTTCAAATCCACTTCAAACCTGAACTGGTCCCTGAAAAATTGTGATTTTGGAAATTTTGGGAAAAATTAGAAAATTGCTGCTGAACTTTGAAGCCCTCTGGTGTCTTCCAAAAGTAAAAACACGTCAATTTTATGATGCAAACATAAAGTGGACATATTGTATATGTGAATTTTAAAAAAATTATTTGGAATGTCCATTTTCCTTACAAGCAGAGAGCTTCAAAGTTAGAAAAATTCAAAATGTTCAAATTTTTCATCAAATTTTGGGATTTTTCACCAAGAAAGGATGCAAGTTACCAAAAAATTTTTACCACTATGTTAAAGTAGAATATGTCACGAAAAAACAATATCGGAATCAGAATGATAACTAAAAGCATTCCAGAGTTATTAATGTTTAAAGTGACAGATGTGCAAAAAATGGCCGGGTCCTGAGGTGTAAAATGGCTGGGTCCTTAAGGGGTTAAAGGGGTAATCCGGTGGAAAAAATGTTCAAATCAACTGGTGCCAGAAAGTTGATCAGATTTGTAAATGACTTCTATTTAAAAACATTAATCCTTCCAGTACTTATTAGCTGCTGTAAGCTCTGCAGGATTTGCTTGTACTCTGGACAGTTCCTGACATGGATAGAGGCGTCATCAGAGAGCACTGTGGTCAGACAGAAAATAATTAAACAACTTTCTGTTGAGCATACAGCAGCTGATAAGTACTGGAAGGATTAAGATTTTTATATAGAAGTAATTTACAAATCTGTTTAACTTTCTGCCACCAGTTGATTTGAAAAAAATAAAAAATGTTTTCTCCTGGCGTACCCCCTTTAATGCTGTCTTGTCTCTGCAGCTATTTCCTTTATTTTGTCCCAGCTGAGACACACAGGCAATAGCTGCTGTGGTGCTACAGAGGCTTCATGCACATGGCCACGTGAAGACTTGCTCAATAATTAAACACACACACACACATATCTATCTATCCATATATATATATATATATCTACCTACACAATCATGAGAAAATCTTCTACATGAAAAGTTGCAAAAATTTAATTGGGACAGATTTACAGCCAAAATTAAGTCTACATACAATAAATCCCCCCTGTATGATTTCTGTGCTTAGCAGTGCACAGGACAATTGGCGAACCACCTCCTAGTAAACTAAACAGACTTTTATGATATTCCTAAAACATCTTCATCTTTTTCCCCTTATAGGGTATTTTCATGTAAGTACCGTATTTTTCGCCGTATAAGACACACTTTTTCTTCCCCAAAACTGGGGGGAAAAAGTCGGTGCGTCTTATACGGCGAATACACCCCTATCGCGGCGGTCCCTGCGGCCATCAATGGCCCGGACCCGCGGCTAATACAGGACATCACCGATCGCGGTGATGCCCTGTATTAACCCTTCAGACGCGGCGATCAAAGCTGACCGCCGCGTCTGAAGCGAAAGTGACACTAACCCGGCTGTTCAGTTGGGCTGTTCGGGACCGCCGCTGTTCGGGACCGAACAGCCCGACTGAATAGCCGGGTTAGTGCCTACAGGACACCGGGAGGGACCTTACCTGCCTCCTTGGTGTCTTCTCTGTTCAGGGATCCCCTGTATGGCCGTCGCTCTCCTTCCTCGTCATCACGTCGTCGCGTACGTGCGTCGGCGTGTGTAACGACATTATGGCGGCGACGGAGAGCAAGGATACCCGGCCGGCAGCAGAGACGTTCCAGAGCGATGGCGACAGCGATGGAGCGACATCCAGGGCAGCGGTGACGGGTCCGGAGCGGCGGGGACACGTGAGTATTACCTCCTATGCAGTGTTCTTCAATCTGCGGACCTCCAGATGTTGCAAAACTACAACTCCCAGCATGCCCGGACAGCCAACGGCTGTCCGTGCATGCTGGGAGTTGTAGTTTTGCAACATCTGGAGGTCTGCAGGTTGAAGACCACTATTGGGTTCAAAATCTTTATTTTTTTAGATTTTGCACCTATAAATTGGGTGCGTCTTATACGCCGGTGCGTCTTATGGGACGAAAAATACGGTATTTATATAAAAGTAATATGGTGGTCAGAAAACGTCTGCACATATGGATTTCATTCACAATCTTGAGAAGAAGAAAAAAAAAGGATTACTGAAGCCAATATATAAAGTCCTACATGCTTACTTAGCTGTTTTGAGGTCAGGGAAGGGAAAATAAATGATTTTTGGCATCCAGACAAGTCTCAAGGTAACTGCAGTAAGAGAATTATCTTCTATCCAGTTACTGCAACGATCGTGGGGGATAAAAGCCATTGTTTGGCTGTTCTCGGGAAAATGCTTTTTGGATTTCATATTCACTTCCTCTAAAAAATGCCCAGTTTTTTCTCTAACCATTTATAAACTCACCTGAAAGGAATGGCCAACACCATCTTCATTTCCTAGTATTCTTCTATTTACTTCCGCAGTCAGAAGAAAACTTTATCATTTCAGTACATAGATTGTCTTTTTTATTTTATGACGGAAATATCCATCATTAAGCTGGAACATTCTGTCCAGGCCTAAAAATAACTGATGTCATCATAAGAATTAAACAAATCATCTAATTACTGTGCTAATTTTATGTGACTAATATAAAAAAAATAAAAACATTTAATGTTCGCGTGGGCCCTATCAGAATTTACAGCATGGGTCTTTTTTTTTTAGGATGGTGCTAAATTTCTCAAGAGGCATTACAGCCAATCACTGGTTTAAAACAAAATAAAAAAGTAATCGCTACATTCCAACATAACATAATTACATACATATGTGTGCGGGGAATTCCATTACTCAAAATGTCTTGTACAGTTAGCTATCAAGATGAGAAGTTTCAGAATCACTGAACTGTTACCTTATGTATGGAATCAGAAACTGTATTATTACAGTGCAGAACAAGTTGTCTTGGTACCATAGCAGGGTTTCCAGAATGCGCCCCCTTGGTCTGTGAATACTGTCAGATGGACAATCATTCATTAAAGGGCTTTTCTCATCTCCTCAGTTTGCCTTTCTGGCCCCCTCTGGCCTGTTTGCAGCTGCTGGAGGAGATTGGGGATAGCAAATGGAACCGAAGTTGGGAAGTTACACAATTTGAATTTAATGGAAGTTGCGCAAACAAGGTAGCCCCCCATGCTTTGCTGTTTATGTAACTGCACAAGTTATGTAAACAGCGCATCTTGTGGGGATATACCGTTTCCCAACTCCCATTAAAGTCAATCGGAGTTAAGCAAATTACGTAACTTCCCCGATTCTGCTCCTTTCCACTTTACCAATCTCATCCAGCAGCTGCAAACAGGCTTAAAGGGGTACTCTGCCCCTAGACATCTTATCCCCTATCCAAACCATAGGGGATAAGATGTCAGATCGCCGGGGTGCCGCTGCTGAGGACCCCCAGGATCTCGGCTGCGGCACCCCACTATCATTACTACACAGAGCAGACTCGCTCTGTGCATAATGACGGGCAATACAGGGGCCGGAGCATCGTGACATCACGGCTCCGCCCCTCGTGATGTCATGGCCCGCCCCCTTAATGCAAGTCTATAGGAGGGGGTGTGATGGCCACCACGCCCCCTCCCATTGAGGGGGAGGGCTATTACGTCATGAGGGGGCGGAGCCGTGATGTAACAATGCTCCGGCCCCTGTATTGCCCGTCTTTATGCATGGAGCGAGTCTGCTCTGTGCAGTAATGATAGTGGCGTGCCGCAGCCAAGATCCCAGGGGTCCCCAGCAGCAGGACCCCGGCGATCTGACATCTTATCCCCTATCCTTTGGATAGGGGATAAGATGTCTAGGGGTGGAGTACCCCCTTTAAGGGGGCTGGGAAGGCCAACTTGGAGATGAGAATACCCCTTAAATTTGTTCTCTGGTTTACTAACAAGAGTGTTCATCAGCACCTAAAGCCGGCTTGGTCACAGGGGGAGGTTTATCAACCTGTGCAGAGGAAACGTGGACCAGTTGTCCAAAGCAACCAGATTCATTCTGTTATTTTTAAAAAGCATTCAGGCATCTGAAAAATGAAATAGTAAAAGAATGAATTGGTTAGTATGGGCAATTGGTCAACTCTTCCTCTTCACAGGTTTTAATAAATCTCCCCCATAGTGTTCAATAGGTTGTACAAAGACCACAATTCATTGAAACCCTAGGAGGCAATTATGCCTTATCCTCATCCTAAGCCAGATAATATATACAATATAAGTACATTGTTTTTTAAAGGGTCATTTACAATAACATTATTACAAATCTATGCAGACCCATATTATAGTTATAAAAAAAAATCAGGTTTCTTCAAATGCCTTAATCCAGAGCTATTTATTGCTCCTGGGGTGGTAGATTGGTAACTTTACAGATAGATCATGTGGTGGCGTACATGCTCCATACATGCTCTGCTGCTAAATTCCCTCATTGTTTTTTTTTTTGTGGTTGGCTTAAATTTATATTGCACCAACATTGCTGAGAATATTTCCTCATGTGAATGATTATACGTGCTATGTATGTACTGGACATGCTTTGAGCTTGGGTTTATTAACCTTGCGTGGTGTGCTTGTGCTTTAAACACATCCAGCACAGTCCTGCAGAGGCTGTTCTTGAGATCTCAGCTTAGATACAGAATTGTCACTTAATGCATTTCAAAAAGTTCAGTCAAAACAACATGTACACCATTTCAAGGGGCAATAAAAGATTCTTCCACTATATGTTCCAGATCATTTATATAATTGTTTAACAGTTTGAATATTATTAATTTGGATCAACTTGAGAAGAAGGTTGATGAATTATTGAATACGCATAGGATGCAAACTACCAAAGAGAATTTTTAACAAAGGAAATTAAAATGCACTGCAAAAAGCAGGACCATAATATACAAAATTAAAAAGAAAACTCCAATGGGATCTAAATATGTTTCAGAATAAAGCACAAATTCCACCACCACCAAGGGACTACTATCATAATAGTAATATAAGACTATGAGAAAAAGAAAAGGAGAACAGATAACAAGGAAAGAAAATGATGGAGTGAGAATACAAGGGAGGGGAGACAAGGAGGGACGGAGAAATGCAGAAGAGAGAGAAGAGGAAGAATGTCATCTTGTTTTCAAGAAAGTATGGGAAATAGAAAATAACACTTTATAACCACCATTTCTTTGTGTGTTTTTGTTTTATTTTCTCTTACTCTGCAAAGGAGATTTACTAAGAAAAAAATTGAGTTAAAAGAAGTGGTATTCATAGAGTTTACCAAATTTATTAACTTAAAAGCCTAGAGAAAAGGTGGAGCTAAGAGTCACAGTAGAATGCCAACGTACCCTTGTTACATATAAATTCAATAAAAAAAACATTTCAAGTGTAAGTTTATGTTTTCCATTTGTTCCTATGGTTTAAACATTGCAGTGGCACATATATTTATTCACAATTAAAGGCAACATGTCTTTGAACAGAGGTTTGAAGTTAACTTTGCCTCTTGTCTATATAATCCCCAACCACATGATAACAGACCAGCCGCTCAAGCTGTTATTACTCTTAATAACATGATCACATATCCCCCATTTCTGCTCTTATAACAAGTCTATTACTCCCCTGCAATGTTTGAATAAGCAGGCTCCCCCTTTGCTTGGTTGATCTAACCTAGCTCCCAGTTATCTTCTGCCCAACATTGTCTGTTTGTTTTCTAGTTTTAGTGCAGGTAATGCATGCTTTATTTTTCGGCTTTCACAGAAAATCGGCTCATACAAGTCTGGTAAGAAAAAAACACTTTCTTACCAAGTTTTTGTAGTGTCTGGCAGGGGGTATACATGGGGGAACTCTTTGGTGCATACCCCCGCCATATAGCTATGATTGATGGCATTTACTACAATGCGTACCATATGGTGCTGAGATCCCTACTTTTTGCTAAAATGAGTCGGCAGAAATTCCCAGTTTAACACTGTTCCCATTCATTTCTGTTTGGCTCTACTTGCACAGCAGTGTGAGCAGTGTTCAGATTTATGGAAAAGCTACAGCCTTTATATTGCCTTCCTGTCAATCTGTATGTGTCTCCGGACACTGATTCTGCTTGCCACTGCTTGGCTCTGCTCAGATAAACATAGCCCTCAGCTAGGAGCTTCTGCCCGCTTCTTTATCATATGGATTCCCTTTGATTTTCTGATGTGACATATCAGAAGTTTTAATTAAAGTAATAGGTACCCATTAAAAAGGACATTTCACCTACCCAGAGATTTTTTTAACACCCCTAAAAGCTTGGGATGTCCTGAGTCTAGAGGTGCTCTGCTCCCATCTCCCTACTTATTACTGCTGGCTGTGCTTTGCTTACTGTCATGTCTGCTAAGGGCTGTTGAGCACAAATGTCTAAGGCTATGTTCCCACTGAGGAATTTGCACATAATTCATGCTGACAAAAATTTGCGAGTAATTTCAATTTTTATTCTCGCGGAATTCTAGCGGATTTCGACCGGAATGTGCGCAGAATGCACACTGAAATTACGCGAGAAATACGGGAGGAAACTAGAGGGGAGGAGAAAAATCGGTGGGAGGGCCAAATCGGCCATTTTAAGACTGTTATCACAAGTAAATACACCTGTTCTGGAAAGCTCCCTATATATAGGTGTACAATAGTGCAAAATATAAAAAAAACAGACATCCAAGAGGATGCAAGTGGATCTTGATGTCCTGATTACTGAGGTAAAGTTTTTAACTGCCTGTTATTAACTATTTAGCAGACTTGTTCTCTGTAGTACTTTAGTCCAACATGGTGGGAGTTGTAGTTTAGCTTAGGTGAAGAAAACTCTGGGGAGGCATTTTTATTTATGTTTTGTGTGTAATAAATATTTTTTCCTATGGAAATTATTTGTGTTTTGCTTTTTATTGCATTATTATCAAGACATGCTTATAGTTTAGGAACTTCTGGAGCCACCCCTTTTCTGGAACACTGGTGTAACTAAGCTATTTTTATCCAAACTTAGTTCATCACATACAATAAAAAAAGTGTAATGAACAGAAATTGGTCACAAAATTTGATAACAAAAGTTTTATTAACAAACAATATTTTTTAAGAAAATAACTTGGTTGTAGATTGTGTGCAAAAGGTAGCACATAACATAATTTTGCAGAGGGAAGGGGAAGACCACACCGGAAGGTAGATGACTTGCTTGAAGGTATCCCATTAGGTGATGACATCTATGGAGACCGTTGACAAACTGCTTCAGGTCTTAGCCATCAATTCCAGAAAACGTGTGATGATCACCAAGGCTGATTAACCCCTTAAGGACTCAGGGTTTTTCCATTTTTGCACTTTCGTTTTTCCTCCTTACCTTTTAAAAAATCATAACCCTTTCAATTTTCCACCTAAAAATCCATACTATGGCTTATTTTTTGCGTCGCCAATTCTACTTTGCAGTGACATTAGTCATTTTACCCAAAAATGCACAGCAAAACGGAAAAAAATCATTGTGCGACAAAATCGAAGAAAAAACGCCATTTTGTAAATTTTGGGGGCTTCCGTTTCTACGCAGTGCATATTTCGGTAAAAATTACACCTTATCATTATTCTGTAGGTCCATACGGTTAAAATGATACCCTACTTATATAGGTTTGATTTTGTCGCACTTCTGGAAAAAATCATAACTACATGCAGGAAAATTTATACGTTTAAAAATGTCATCTTCTGACCCCTATAACTTTTTTATTTTTCCACGTACAGGGCGGTATGAGGACTCATTTTTTGCGCCGTGATCTGAAGTTTTTATCGGTATGATTTTTGTTTTGATCGGACTTTTCGATCACTTTTTATTCATTTTTTAATGGTATAAAAAGTGACCAAAATACGCTTTTTTGGACTTTGGAATTTTTTTGCGCGTACGCCATTTACCGTGCGGTTTAATTAATGATATATTTTTATAGTTCGGACATTTACGCACGCGGCGATACCACATATGTTTATTTTTACACTGTTTTATTTTTTTTATGGGAAAAGGGGGGTGATTCAAACTTTTATTAGGGAAGGGGTTAAATGACCTTTATTAACACTTTAAAAAAAAATTTTTTTTGCAGTGTTATAGGTCCCATAGGGACCTATAACACTGCACACACTGATCTTTTACACAGATCACAGGCGTGTATTAACACGCCTGTGATCAGTGTTATCGGCGCTTGACTGATCCTGCCTGCATCTCAGGCACGGAGCAGTCATTCGCCGATCGGACACCGAGGAGGCAGGTAAGGGCCCTCCCGGTGTCTTGTCAGCTGTTCGGGACGCCGCGATTTCACCGCGGCGGTCCCGAACAGCCCGACTGAGCAGCCGGGTCACTTTCACAGCGGCGGTCAGCTTTGACCGCCGCTTTTAAAGGGTTAATACCGCACATCGCCGCGATCGGCGATGTGTGGTATTAGCCGCGGGTCCTGGCCGTTGATGAGCGCCGGGACGGACGCGATATGAAGCGATCCCGCTTCATATCGCGGGAGTCGGCGCAGGACATAAATATACGTCCTGCGTCGTTAAGGGTTTATGGACGCAGCCCTTTTTTGCAATTCTGACCACTATCACTTTAAGCATTAATAACTCTGGGATGCTTTTACCGATTATTCTGATTCCGAGATTGTTTTTTCGTGACATATTCTACTTTAACACAGTGGTAAATTTTCGTCGTTACTTGCATCCTTTCTTGGTGAAAAATCCCCAAATTTCATAAAAATTTGGAATATTTTGCATTTTTCTAACTTTGAAACGCTCTGCTTGTAAGGAAAATGGATATTCCAAATAAATTATATATTGATTCACAAATACAATATGTCTACTTTATATTTGTATCATAAAGTTAACATGTTTTTACTTTTGGAAGACATCAGAGGGCTTCAAAGTTCAGCAGCAAATTTCTAATTTTTCACAAAATTTTCAAAATCTGAATTTTTTAGGCACCAGTTCAGATTTGAAGTGGATTTAAAGGGCCTTCATATTAGAAATACCCCATAAATGACCCCATTATAAAAACTGCACCCCCAAAGTATTCAAAATGACATTCAGAAAGTGTGATAACCCTTTAGGTGTTTCATAGGAATAGCAGCAAAATGAAGGAGAAAATTCAAAATCTTCCTTTTTTACAATCTCATGTTCTTGTAGACTTAGTTTTTGAAATTTTACAAGGGATAAAAGGAGAAAAAGCCCCCAAAATTTGTAACCCAATTTCTCTTGAGTAAGGAAATACCTCATAGGTGGATGTCAAGTGCTCTGTGGGTGCACTACAAGGCTCAGAAGAGAAGGAGCAACAATGGGATTTGGGAGAGTAAGTTTTTCTGAAATGGTTTTTGGGGGGCATGTCACATTTAGGAAGCCTCTATGGTGCCAAAACAGCAAAAAAAAAACAAAAAAAAAAAACAACATCATGGCATACTATTTTGGAAACTATACCCCTCAAGGAACGTAAGAAGGGGTCCAGTGAGCCTTAACACCCCACAGGTGTTTGACGACTTTTCGTTAAAGTCTGATGTGTAAATGAATTTTTGTTTTTCACTTAAATGCTGGTTTTCCCCCAAATTTTACATTTTTGCAAGGGGTTATAGGAGAAAATGCCACACAAAATTTGTAACCCCATCTCTTCTGAGTATGGAAATTCCCCATGTGTGGACGTCAAGTGCACTGCTGGTGCACTACAATGTTCAGAAGAGAAGAAGTCACATTTGGCTTTTGGAAAGCAAATTTTGCTGAAATGTTTTTTGGGGGGCATGTCGCATTTAGGAAACCCCTATGGTGCCAGAACAGCAAAAAAAAAAAAAAAAAACACATGGCATACTATTTTGGAAAATACACCCCTCAAGGAATGTAACAAGGGGTACAATGAGCCTTAACATGCCACAGGTGTTTGACATATTTCCCCTAAAGTTGGACAGGAAAAAAAAAAAAAGATTTTTTTCACTAAAATGCTGATGTTACCCCAAATTTTTCATTTTCACAAGGGGTAATTGGAGAAAAAGCCTCCCAAAATATGTAACCCCATTTCTTGCGAATATGGAAATACCCCATATGTGGATGTAAAGTGCTCTGGGGGGCGAACTACAATGCTCAGAAGAGAAGGAGCGACATTGGGTAATTGGTGAGAGAATTTGGTTGGAATAGAAGTCGGGGGCCATGTGCGTTTACAATGCCCCCCGTGGTGCTTGAACAGTGGACCCCCCCACATGTGATCCCATTTTGGAAACTACACCCCTCACAGAATTTAATAAGGGGTGCAGTGAACATTTACACCCCACTGGGGTTTGACAGATCTTTGGAACATTGGGCTGTGAAGATACTTCAGCACTAGGGCCGCGGGGCACTGAGCCGCAATTTCAGCGGCAGAATTGTCCACCGCGGAAATTCCGCAGTGTGAACAGGTCACAGAGACCCATTCACACTAATTTTAAGTTCACACTGCGGAATTCCGCGAGAATTCCGTAGTGTGAACGCACCCGAAGAGAGGTAAGCCCTCCGGCTACCTCAGCAGTGGATCGCCACCAGGGAGTGTTTAAAGGTCCCTGTCAGCGGCGATCTAAAGGGTTAGCTGGCCATGTCGATTGCTGCATGTCGGCTATTAAAGCCGGCCCTCAGCTACAAGAATCAGCTGGGGGCTGGCCGGTATGGAGTTGAGTTGGGAGCCCGTACCATACAGAGTTAACGGCAAAAAGACGTGTATACACTTCCTTGGTCGTTAACCAGTTAAAAAAAATCATATAAGACAAATAGCGGCCATCATTGCCAAAATATTGCATATTGGAATAAGACATTCTAGGAAGATCTCTATCACTCTCCAGATCATCTCAGGTGAAATGGCATACATTTCCCATCTGATTCTTCCTTCAAATCCTCAAAATATCAAAGATGATGTTTGACAACCTTTTTCTTTAGGAAAAAGTCACATGAGCTTAAAAGGCCAGTTTTAACATATTTTTTGTTTTGTTTTTTTAACCCCTTAAGGACTCAGGGTTTTTCCGCTTTCGCTATTTAGTTTTTTCCTCCTTACCTTTTAAAAATCATAACCCTTTCAATTTTGCACCTAAATTTCCATATTATGGCTTGTGCTTTGCTCCACCAATTCTACTTTGCAGGTGACAGTCATTTTACAAAAAAATCCACGGTGAAATGGAAAAAAAATTAATTGTGCGACAAAATTGAAGAAAAAATGCAATTTTGTACGTTTTGGGGGGCTGCTGTTTCTACGCAGTGCATTTTTTGGTAAACATGACACCTTATTTTTATTCTGTAGATCCATATAATTAAAATTATACCCTACTTATATAGGTTTGATTTTGTCGTACTTCTGGAAAAAATCAAAACTACATGCACGAAAATGAATATGTTTAAAATTGGCATCTTTTGACCCCTATAACTTTTTTATTTTTCAGTGTATGGGGCGGCATGAGGGCTCATTTTTTGCACCGTGATCTGAAGTTTTTAGCGGTATTTAGTTTTTAGCTGTATTTTTATATTTATCAGACTTTTTGATCGCTTTTTATTCATTTTTTCATGATATAAAAAGTGACCAAAAATACGCTATTTTGGACTTGGGAATTTTTTCGTGTGTACGCCATTGACCGTGCGGTTTAATTATATATTAAACCGCATGGTCTAATATATAGTTCGGACATTTCCGCATGTGGTGATACCAAATATGTTTATTTATATTTACACAGTTTTTTTTTGTTTTTTTTATGGGAAAAGGGGGGTGATTCTTAAATCATTCTTAACCCCTTAAGGACCAGGCCATTTTACACCTCAGGACCAGAGCGTTTTTTGCACATCTGACCACTGTCACTTTAAACATTAATAACTCTGGAATGCTTTTAGTTATCATTCTGATTCCGAGATTGTTTTTTCGTGATATATTCTACTTTAACATAGTGGTAAAATTTTATGGTAACTTGCATCCTTTCTTGGTGAAAAATCCCAAAATTTGATGAAAAATTTTAAAAATTAGCATTTTTCTAACTTTGAAGCTCTCTGCTTGTAAGGAAAATGGATATTCCAAATAAAAAAAAAATTGATTCACATATACAATATGTCTACTTTATGTTTGCATCATAAAATTGACGTGTTTTTACTTTTGGAAGACACCAGAGGGCTTCAAAGTTCAGCAGCAATTTTCCAATTTTTCACAAAATTTTCAAACTCACTTTTTTCAGGGACCAGTTCAGGTTTGAAGTGGATTTGAAGGGTCTTCCTATTAGAAATAGCCCACAAATTACCCCATTATAAAAACTGCTCCCCCCAAAGTATTCAAAATGACATTCAGTGAGTGTTTTAACCCTTTAGGTGTTTCACAGGAATAGCAGCAAAGTGAAGGAGAAAATTCACAATCTTCATTTTTTACACTCGCATGTTCTTGTAGACCCAATTTTTTAATTTTTACAAGGGGTAAAAGGAGAAAATTTATACTTATATTTGTAGCCCAATTTCTCTCGAGTAAGCACATACCTCATATGTCTATGTAAATTGTTCGGCAGGCGCAGTAGAGGGCTCAGAAGCGAAGGAGCGACAAGGGGATTTTGGAGAGTACGTTTTTCTGAAATGGTTTTTGGGGGGCATGTTGCATTTAGGAAGCCCCTATGGTGCCAGAACAGCAAAAAAAAAAACACATGCCATACCATTTTGGAAACTAGACCCCTTGACGAACGTAACAAGGAATTAAGTGAGCCTTAATACCCCACAGGTGTTTCACGACTTTAGCATATGTAAAAAAAATATATTTTTTTTCACTAAAATGTGTGTTTCCCCCCAAATTTCACATTTTTGCAAGGGTTAATAGCAGAAAAGACCCCCCGAAATTTGTAACCCCATCTCTTCTAAGTATGGAGGTACCCCATAAGTTGACCTGAAGTGCACTACGGGTGAACTACAATGCTCAGAAGAGAAGGAGTCATATTTGGCTTTTTGAGAGCAAATTTTGCTCGAGGGGCATGTCGCATTTAGGAAGCCCCTATGGTGCCAGAACAGCAAAAAAAAACACATGGCATACCATTTTGGAAACTAGACCCCTTGAGGAACGTAACAAGGAATAAAGCGAGCCTTATTACCCCACAGGGTTTTCACGACTTTTGCATATGTAAAAAATAAATAAATAATGTTTTCACTAAAATGTGTGTTTCCCCCCAAATTTCACATTTTTGCAAGGGTTAATAGCAGAAAAGACCCCCAAAATTTGTAACCCCATCTCTTCTGAGTATGGAAATACCCCATGTGTGGACGTCAAGTGCTCTGCTGGCGCACTACAATGCTCAGAAGAGAAGGAGCGCCATTGAGCTTTTGGGAAAAAAATTGTTTGGAATGGAAGTCAGGGGCCATGTGCGTTTACAAAGCCCCCCGTGGTGCCAGAACAGTGGACCCCCCCATCCACATGTGACCCTATTTTGGAAACTACACCCCTCACAGAATTTAATAAGGGGTGCAGTGAGTATTTACACCCCACTGGCGTTTGACAGATCTTTGGAACACTGGGCTGTGCAAATGAAAAAAAAATTTTTTCATTTTCACGGACCATTGTTCCAAAAATCTGTCAGACACCTGTGGGGCGTAAATGCTCACTGTACCCCTTATTACATTACGTGAGGGGTGTAGTTTCCAAAATGGGATCACATGTGGGTTTTTATTTTTCTGCATTTATGTCAGAACCGCTGTAAAATCAGCCACCCCTGTGCAAATCACCAATTTAGGCCTCAAATGTACATAGTGCACTCTCACTCCTGAGCCTTGTTGTGCGCCCGCAGAGCATTTTACGCCCACATATGGGGTGTTTCTGTACTCAGGAGAAATTGCGTTACAAATTTTGGGGGTCTTTTTTTCCTTTTAATGCTTGTGAAAATAAAAAGTAAAGGGCAACACCAGCATGTTAGTGTGATTTTTTTTACACAAGCTGGTGTAGCCCCAACTTTTCCTTTTCATAAGGAGTAAAAGGAGAAAAAGCCCCCAAAATTTGTAGTGCAATTTCTCCCGAGTACGGCGATACCCCATATGTGGCCCTAAACTGTTTCCTTGAAATACGACAGGGCTCCAAAGTGAGAGAGCGCCATGCGCATTTGAGGACTAAATTAGGGATTGCATAGTGGTGGACATAGGGGTATTCTATGCCAGTGATTCCCAAACAGGGTGCCTCCAGCTGTTGCTAAATTCCCAGCATGCCTGGACAGTCAGTGGCTGTCCGGAAATGCTGGGAGTTGTTGTTTTGCAACAGCTGGAGGCTCCGTTTTGGAAACACTGCCATACATTACGTTTTTCATTTTTATTGGGGGGGACAGTGTAAGGGGGTGTATATGTAGTGTTTTACTCTTTATTATGTGTTAGTGTAGTGTTTTTAGGGTACATTCACACTGGTGTGTTACGGTGAGTTTCTCGCTAGAAGTTTGAGTTGCGGCGAAAAATTTGCCGCAGCCCAAACTTGAAGCAGGAAACTTACTGTAAGCCTGACCGTGTGAATGTACCCTGTACGTTCACATGGGGGGGGGGGGGGGCAAACTTCCAGCTGTTTCAAAACTACAACTCCCAGCATGTACTGACAGACCGTGCATGCTGGGAGTTGTACTTTTGCAACAGCTGGAGGCACACTGATTGGAAAACCTTCAGTTAGGTTCTGTTACCTAACTCAGTATTGTCTAACCAGTGTGCCTCCAGCTGTTGCAAAACTCCAACTCCCAGCATATACTGATCGCCGAAGGGCATGCTGGGAGATGTAGTTATGCAATAGCTGGAGGTCTGCAACTACAACTCCCAGCATGCCGAGACAGCTGATTGCTGTTTGGACATGCTGGGATTTGCAGTTTTGCAACATCTGGAGGGCTACAGTTTTAGAGAACACTGCAAAGTGATCTCCAAACTGTGGTCCTCCAGCTGTTGCAAAACTACAATTCCCAGCATGCCCTGACAGCAAACAGTTGTTTGAGCATGCTAGGAGTTGTGGTCTCAAACTGTAGCCCTCCAGCTGTTGCAAAACTACATATTCCAGCATGCCCAAACAGCTGTCTGGGCATGCTGGGAGTTGTAGTTTTGCAACATCTGGAGGGCTACAGTTAGAGACCACTGTATAATGGTCTCAAACTGTACCCTCCTGATGTTGCTAGGCAACTCACCGGCTTCCGTCGGATCCAGCCGCACGTCATCGCCGCCCTCCGATCTCCGTTGCCCGCAGCTTCCGTCGCCCGCCCGGATCGGTAAGTGGATCTTCGGCGCCGGTCCCCGTCGTTTCCCCGTCCTGCCCCACCTATTGTGGGAGGGCAGGATGGGGAAAACGAAAGTAAACCCCCCCGCCCCCGATCTGCTATTGGTGGTCGCGTCTAGACCACCAATAGCAGGGATAGGAGGGGTGACACCCGTGCCACCTCACTCCTATCGCTTTAGGGGGATCGTGGGTGTCTTAGACACCCGCAATCCCCCTTCTATTACGGGTCACCGGGTCACTATAGACCCGGAATCGCGCAAATCGCATGTGTGAATTCACTTGCGATTTGCCGCGATCGCCGACATGGGGGTCTGATGACCCCCTTGGGCATTTGCACGGGATGCCTGCTGAATGATTTCAGCAGGCATCCCGCTCCGATCCCCGCCTGGCGGGGACTAGAACTGCCCATGACGTAAATGTACGTCCCTGGTCCTTAAGACCCAGGGTGTCGGGACTTACCGTTACGTCATAGGTCCTGTAGGGGTTAAAGGGTTACTCCGGTGGAAAAACTATTTTTTTTTTCTTTTTAAAATCAACTGGTGCCAGAAAGTTAAACATATTTGAAAATTACTTCTATTAAAAAATCTTAATCCTTCCAGTACTTATTAGCTGCTGAATGCTACAGAGGAAATTCCTTTCTTTTTGGAACACTGATGACATAACAACCACAGTGCTCTCTGCTGACATCTCTGTCCATTTTAGCAACTGTGCACAGCAGATGTATACTAAGGGCAGCATGGTGGCTTAGTGGTTGGCACTGCTGCCTTGCAGTGCTGGGGCCTTGGGTTCAAATCCCACTAAGGACAACAAAAAATAAAGACTTATTATTATTATAATAACGTCAGCAGAGAGCAGTGTGTTCATGATGTCATCAGAGAGCATTCCAAAAAGAAAATAATTTCCTCTGTAGTATTCAGCAGCTAATAAATACAGGAAGGATTAAGATTTTTTAATAGAAGTAATTTACAAATATGTTTAACTTTCTGGCACCAGTTGATTTAAAAAAGAAGAAAAAATAGTTTTTCCACCGGAGTACCCCTTTAACCTCTTAAGGACCCATGACGTATGCATACGTCATCACACCCTGGGTCTTAAGGACCCATGACGTATGCATACTTCATGGTCTTTTCCTGGTCTCCGCCGCTCACCCGGCAGAGATCGGAAGCGGATCCCTGCTGAAATCCTTCAGCAGGAATCCAGGGCAAACGCCGAGGGGGGCCATGTAGGCCCCCCATGTCGGTGATCGCCGCAAATCGCAAGGGAAATCGCCCTTGCGATCTGCAGCGATACCGGGCCGATCGTGACTCTGGGACCCGGCCGCCCGGTAATTTTGCATGATCCCGGCTGTCACAGACAGCCAGGACCATGCTAAAGGCTAGGAGCGAGGTGGCAAGCCTGCCACCTCCTCCGATCCCCTGCGATTCTTCGGTTAGTTAACCGACCAATCGCAGCGGGGGGGGGGGGGGGGTGGTTACTTCCTCCCGTTCTGCCCGGCCCCTGGAAGTCCGGAGAGGACGGGAGGAAGACCGGAGGACGCGGCGGGGGACGGGGGAGTGCTGGGGCTCGGCCCCGGTACTTACCTCGTCCCTGAAGACCCGGATCCCGGCAAGGAAGATGGCGGCGGCGGCGACAGGTGAGTGAATCTTCAGCCGCGGTCGGGCCCTTTACAGCAATGCACGTCGCCGTAAAGCAACATGCATTGCTGTATTGGGACCCTGTATACTACAACTCCCAGCATGCCCAGACAGCCCTTGGCATCTGGGCATGCTGGGAGTTGCAGTTTTGCAACATCTGGAGGTCCGCAGTTTTGGGACCACTGTGCCCTTCCAGATGTTGCAAAACTACACATCCTCAGCATGCCCTTACTGTCCAGGCATGCTGGGAGTTGTAGTTCTGTAACATCTGGCCCTTCAGATGTTGCAGAACTACAACTCCCAGCATGCCTGGACAGTTTTGGCATACTGGGAGTTGTAGTTTTGCAACATCTGGAAGGGCACAGATTGGGAACCACTGTATTAGTGGTCTGCAAACTGTAGTCCTCCAGATGTTGCAAACTACAACTCCAAGCATGCTGGGAGTTGTAGTTCGGCAACATCTGGCTCTAAAGATGTTGCCGAACTACTACTTCCAGCATGCCTGAGAATGTTTGGGAGTTGTGGTTTTGCAACAACTGGAGGCACACTGGTTGGGAAACATTGTCTGTTTCCTAACTCAGTGTTTCCCAACCCGTGTGCCTCCAGCTGTTGCAAAACTATAACTACCAGCATGCACTGATAGACTGTGCATGCTGGGAGTTGCAGTTTTGTAACAGCTGGAGGTCCCCCCCCCCCCCTGAGAATGTACAGGGTACATTCACATGGGCAGGGGCTTACAGTGAGTATCAGGCTGCAAGTTTGCGATGCAGCAAATTTTGCGCGGCAGCTCAAACTCGCAGCGGGAAAATCGCTGTAACCCCCCGCCCGTGTGACTGTACCCTAAAAACACTACACTACACTAACACAAAATAAAATAAAAAAGTAAAAAACACTACATATACACATACCCCTACACAGCCCCCCTCCCCTCCCCTCCCCAGTAAAAAACGTCTGGTACGCCACTGCTTTCAAAATGGAGCCTCCAGCTGTTGCAAAACAACAACTCCCAGTATTGCCGGACAACCGTCGACTGTCCAAGCATGCTGGGAGTTTTGCAGCAGCTGGAGGCACCCTGTTTGGGAATCACTGGCGTAGAATACCCCTATGTCCACCCCTATGCAAATCTCTAATTCAGGCCTCAAATGCGCATGGCGCTCTCACTTTGGAGCCCTGTGGTATTTCAAGGCAACAGTTTAGGGCCACATATGGGGTATCGCCGTACTCGGGAGAAATTGCCTTACAAATTTTGGGGGGCTTTTTCTCCTTTCACCCAGCATGTTGGGGTCTACACCAGCATGTTAGTGTAAAAAAATAAATTTTTTACACTAACATGCTGGTGTTGCCCTATACTTTTCATTTTGACAAGAGGTAAAAGGGAAAAAAGCCCCCCAAAATTTGTAATGCAATTTCTCCCGACTACGGAGATACCCCATATGTGGAAGCAAAGTGCTCTGGGGGTGCACAACAAGGCCCAGAAGGGAGAGTGCACCATGTACATTTGAGCTGATTTGCACAGGGGTGGCTGATTGTTACAGCGGTTTTGAAAAACGCAAAAAAAACAAAACCCCACATGTGACCCCATTTCGGAAACTACACCCCTCACGGAATGTAATGAGGGGTGCAGTGAGAATTTACACCCCACTGGTGTCTGACAGATCTTTGGAACAGTGGGCTGCGCAAATAAAAAATTTTGTACAGCCCACTGTTCCAAAGATCTGACAGACACCAGTGGGGGGTAAATGCTCACTGTACCCCTTGTTTTGTTCCTCAAGGGGTCTAGTTTCCAAAATGGTATGCCATGTGGGGGTTATTTTGCTGTTCTGGCACCATAGGGGCTTCCTAAATGCGACATGCCCCCCGAGCAAAATTTGCTCTCAAAAAGCCAAATATGACTCCTCTTCTGAGCATTGTAGTTCGCCCGTAGTGCGCTTCAGGTCAACTTATGGGGTACCTCCATACTCAGAAGAGATGGGGTTACAAATTTTGGGGGGTAATTTCTGCTATTAACCCTTGCAAAAATGTGAAATTTGGGGGGGAAACACACATTTTAGTGATTTTTTTTTTTTTTTTTTTTAACGTATGCAAAAGTCGTGAAATCCCTGTGGGGTATTAAGGCTCACTTTATTCCTTGTTACGTTCCTCAAGGGGTCTAGTTTCCAAAATGGTATGGCATGTGGGTATTTTTTGCTGTCCTGGCATCATAGGGGCTTCCTAAATGCGACATGCCCCCGAGCAAAATTTGCTCTCAAAAAGCCAAATATGACTCCATCTCTTCTGAGCATTGTAGTTCGCCCGTAGTGCACATCAGGTCAACTTATGGGGTACCTCCATACTCAGAAGAGATGGGGTTACAAATTTTGTGGGGTATTTTCTGCAATTAACCCTTGCAAAAATGTGAAATTTGGGGGGGAAACACACATTTTATTGAAATTTTTAAAAAAATTTTTTACATATGCAAAAGTTGTGAAACACCTGTGGGGTATTAAGGCTCACTTTATTCCTTGTTACGTTCCTCAAGGGGTATAGTTTCCAAAATGGTATGCCATGTGTTTTTTTTTTCCTGTTCTGGCACCATAGGGGCTTCCTAAATGCAACATGCCCCCCAAAAACCATTTCAGAAAAACGTACGCTCCAAAATCCCCTTGTCGCTCCTTCGATTCTGAGCCCTCTACTGCGCCCGCCGAACACTTTACATAGACATATGAGGTATGTGCTTACTCAAGAGCAATTGGGCTACAAATATAAGTATACATTTTCTCCTTTTACCCCTTGTAAAAATTTAAAAATTGGGTCTACAAGAACATGCGAGTGTAAAAAATGAAGATTGTGAATTTTCTCCTTCACTTTGCTGCTATTCCTGTGAAACACCTAAAGGGTTAAAATGCTGACTGAATGTCATTTTGAATACTTTGGGGGGTGCAGTTGTTATAATGGGGTCATTTGTGGGGTATTTCTAAGATGAAGACCCTTCAAATCCACTTCAAACCTGAACTGGTCCCTGAAAAATTGTGATTTTGGAAATTTTGTGAAAAATTGGAAAATTGCTGCTGAACTTTGAAGCCCTCTGGTGTCTTCCAAAAAAAAAAAATTGTCAATTTTATGATGCAAATATAAAGTAGACATATTGTATTTGTGAATAAAAAAAAATTATAGTTGGAATATCCATTTTCATTACAAGCAGAGAGCTTCAAAGTTAGAAAAATGCAAAATTTTCAAATTTTTCATCAAATTTGGGGATTTTTCACCAAGAAAGGATGCAAGTTACCCAAAAATTTTACCACTAAGTTAAAGTAGAATATGTCACAAAAAAACAATCTCGGAATCAGAATGATAACTAAAAGCATTCCAGAGTTATTAATGTTTAAAGTGACAGTGGTCAGATGTGCAAAAAATGGCCGGGTCCTAAGGTGTAAAATGGCTGGGTCCTTAAGAGGTTAAATCATCTTTATTCACCTTTTTTTGCAATATTATAGCCCCCCCCCCCCATTGCCCTGTTAATGCATTGGCAGTGATCTGTGTAGATCGGCGGTCGATAGCTCAAGCCTGGATTTCAGCAACCAATCACTGATCGGACGCTCCAGAGGCAAGTAATGGACCCTCCGCTCGTGTTCTAGGTGATCGGGACATTACTTTAGATGTAGCGATCAACTTTGAACGCCGTGTCTAAAGCGGCACAATGATCAGTGCTGCACTCTATTAGCAGGGACCGACACGGCGTGACCCTGCGTTATAGACTGGGACTGGGTGCAGGGCGTTCAGGTGTGCCCAGTGTTCTTAAAAGGTTAAAATATGGCATCAGTGAGTATAATGTATTACTTACTGATACTGTGAGGATCCTATGCAGCCCAGTTCTCTTTAACCCCTTAAGGACAGAGCCCATTTTGACCTTAACCCCTTAAGGACCGGGGTTTTTTCCGTTTTTGCATTTTCGTTTTTTGCTCCTTGCCTTTAAAAAATCATAACTCTTTCAATTTTGCACCTAAAAATCCATATGATGGCTTATTTCTTGCGCCACCAATTCTACTTTGTAATGACGTCAGTCATTTTGCCCAAAAATCTACGGTGAAACGGAAAAAAAAATCATTGTGCGACAAAATTGAAAAAAAAACGCCATTTTGTAAATTTTGGGGGCTTCCGTTTCTACGTAGTACATTTTTCGGTAAAAATGACACCTTATCTTTATTCTGTAGGTCCATACGATTAAAATGATACCCTATTTATATAGGTTTGATTTTGTCGGACTTCTGGAAAAAATCATAACTACATGCAGGAAAATTTATACGTTTAAAATTGTCATCTTCTGACCCCTATAACTTTTTTATTTTTTGGTGTATGGGGCGGTATGAGGGCTCATTTTTTGCGCCGTGATCTGAAGTTTTTAACGGTACCATTTTTGCATTGAT
Source organism: Hyla sarda (assembly GCF_029499605.1). Taxonomy (NCBI): domain Eukaryota; kingdom Metazoa; phylum Chordata; class Amphibia; order Anura; family Hylidae; genus Hyla; species Hyla sarda. The sequence continues at coordinate 264,155,815 of NC_079193.1, forward strand.
AGGACTTATTGATCGCTTTTTATTCATTTTTAAATGATATAAAAAGTGACCAAAAATGCACTATTTTGGACTTTTGAATTTTTTTGCGCGCACGCCATTGACCGAGCGGTTTAATTAATGATATGTTTTTATAATTCGGACATTTCCGCACGCGGTGATACCATATATGTTTATTTTTATTTACACTGTGTTTTTTTTTTATTGGAAAAGGGGGGTGATTCAAACTTTTAATAGGGGAGGAGTTAAATGATATTCATTCACTTTTTTTTTGCAGTGTTATAGTGTTATAACACTGCACACACTGATCTTCTATGCTGATCACTGGTTTCTCATAAGAAACCAGTGATCAACGATTCTGCCGCATGACTGCTCATGCCTGGATTTCAGGCACTGAGCAGTCATTCGGCGATCGGACAGCGATGAGGCAGGTAGGGGCCCTCCCGCTGTCCCGTCAGCTGTTCGGGATGCCGCGATTAGCCGCGGCTATCCCGAACAGCCCGACTGAGCTAGCCGGCCACTTTCGGTTTCACTTTTAGCCGCGCGGCTCAGCTCTGAGCGCGCGGCTAAAGGGTCAATAGCGCGCGGCGCCGCGCGCTATTAGAGGCGGGTCCTGGCTTCACTATGACGCCGGGCCCGCCGTGATTTGACGTGGGGTTACTGTGTAACCCCGCGTTATATCAGGAGAGCAGGACCAAGGGCGTACCTGTACGCCCTTGGTCCTTAACCTCTTCAGGACATAGGGCGTATGGATACGCCCTGCATCCCGAGTCCTTAAGGACCGAGGGCGTATCCATACGCCCGTGGGAATTCCGGCCCCCACCGCTAGCCGGTTGGGGACCGGAGCCGGATGCCTGCTGAAATCGTTCAGCAGGCATCCCGGCATATCGCCCAGGGGGGTCATTATGTCCCCCCATGTCGGCGATCACCGCAGATCGCTGGACAATTCAGTCCAGCGATCTGCGGCGATTCCGGGTCAATCGGGTCTCCAGTGACCCGATGACCCGGAATTACTGGCTGTTCGGGGCCGTCTCTGACGGCCCCGAACAGCCAGAGCCTGCAGGGGTGAGGTGGCACTGGTGCCACCTCACGATCGCCCTGATTCGTCGGCCGGATTACCGGCCGACCAATCAGGGCGCCTGTTGCGGGTGTCACTCCCGCACCCGCTCTGCCCCTCTTCTGGAGGACGTGAGCGGGTGCGGGACGTGCACCCCGGGTGCTGGGGACCCCGATCCCCGGCGCCCCTGTTGGGATCGGGGCCCCAGGAGCAGCTGCGGCGGCGGAGACGACGAGGGACTGACCTGCAGCGTCTGGATCGTTGGAGGTGAGTGACAGCCTCCTGCTGTTGCTTAGCAACAGCTCCCAGCATGCAAAAAGGGCATGCTGGGAGCTGTAGTTATGCAACAGCAGGAGGCAGACCACCACAACTCCCAGCATTCCCTTATGGGCATGCTGGGACTTATGGTTTTGCAACAGCTGGAGGCACATTCTTTCTATGGAAAAGTGTACCTTCAGCTGTTGTATAACTACAACTCCCAGCTTGCACAAACAGCTAAAGTGCATGCTGGGAGTTGTAGTGGTGCATCTGCTGGTTGCATAACTACAACTCCCAGCATGCCCGTTGGCTGTCGGTGACTGCTGAGAGTTGTAGTTTTGCAACAGCTGAAGGCACACTGGTTGTGAAACTCAGTTTTTTTTAACCTAACTCAGTGTTTCACGACCGGTGTGCCTCCAGCTGTTGCAAACTACAACTCTCAGCAGTCACCGTACACCATGCACCGTACATGCTGGGAGTTGTAGTTTTGCAACAGCTGGAGGCACACTGGTTGTGAAACACTGAGTTAGGTCACAAACTCAGTGATACATAACCAGTGTGCCTACAGTTGTTGCAAAACTGCAACTCTCAGCAGTCACCGACAGCCAACGGGCATGCTGGGAGTTGTAGTTATGCAACAGCTGGATGTCCCCCCCAATGTGAACGTACAGGGTACACTCACATGGGCGGAGGATTACAGTAAGTATCTGGCTGCAAATTTGAGCTGCCGCAAACTTTCTGCTGCAGCTCAAATTGCCAGCGAGAAACTACTGTGAACCCCCGCCCGTGCGACTGTACCCTAAAAACACTACACTACACTACACTAACACAAAAAATAAAATAAAAAGTAAAAAACACTACGTATACACATACCCCTACACAGCCCCCCTCCCCAATAAAAATGAAAAACGTCTGGTACGCCACTGTTTCCAGAACGGAGCCTCCAGCTGTTGCAAAACAACTCCCAGTATTGTCGGACAGCCGTTGACTGTCCAGGCATGCTGGGAGTTTTGCAACAGCTGGAGGCACCCTGTTTGGGAATCACTGGCGTAGAATACGCCTATGTCCACCCCTATGCAATCCCTAATTTAGGCCTCAAATGCGCATGGCGCTCTCACTTTGGAGCCCTGTCGTATTTCAAGGCAACAGTTTAGGGTCACATATGGGGTATCGCCGTACTCGGGAGAAATTGTGTTACAAATTTTGGGGGGTATTTTCTGCTTTTACCCTTTTTAAAAATGTAAAATTTTTGGGAAAACAAGCATTTTAGGTAAAAAAAAAATTATTTTTTTTTTACATATGCAAAAGTCGTGAAACACCTGTGGGGTATAAAGGTTCACTTAACCCCTTGTTACGTTCCCCGAGGGGTCTAGTTTCCAAAATAGTATGCCATGTGGTTTTTTTTTTGCTGTCCTGGCACCATAGGGGCTTCCTAAATGCGGCATGCCCCCAGAGAAAAATTTGCGTTCAAAAAGCCAAATGTGACTCCTTCTCTTCCGAGACCTGTAGTGCGCCAGCAGAGCACTTTTCACCCCCATATGGGGTGTTTTCTGAATCGGGAGAAATTGGGCTTCAAATTTTTAGGGGTATTTTCTGCTATTACCCTTTTTAAAAATAAAAATTTTTGGGGAAAACAAGCATTTTAGGTAAAATTTTTTTTTTTTTTTTACATTTGCAAAAGTCGTGAAACACCTGTGGGGTATTAAGGTTTACTTTATCCCATGTTACATTCCCCAAGGGGTCTAGTTTCCAAAATGGTATGCCATGTGTTTTTTTTTGCTGCTCTGGCACCGTAAGGGCTTCCTAAAGGTAACATGCCCCCCAAAAACCATTTCAGAAAAACGTACTCTCCAAAATCCCCTTGTCGCTCTTTCCCTTCTGAGCCCTCTACTGCGCCCGCCGAACACTTTACATAGACATATGAGGTATGTCCTTACTCGAGAGAAATTGGGCTACAAATACAAGTAAAAATTTTGTCCTTTTACCCCTTGTAAAAATTCTAAAATTGGGTCTACAAGAACATGTAAGTGTAAAAAATGAAGATTGTGAATTTTCTCCTTCACTTTGCTGCTATTCGTGTGAAACACCTAAAGGGTTAAAACGCTGACTGAATGTCATTTTGAATACTTTGGGGGGTGTAGTTTTTATAATGGGGTCATTTATGGGGTATTTCTAATATGAAGACCCTTCAAATCCACTTCAAACCTGAACTGGTCCCTGAAAAATACTGAGTTTGAAAATTTTGTGAAAAATCGGAAAATTGCTGCTGACCGTTGAAGCCCTCTGATGTCTTCCAAAAGTAAAAACACGTCAATTTTATGATGCAAACATAAAGTAGACATATTGTATATGTGAACCAAAAAAAAATGTATTCGTAATATCCATTTTCCTTACAAGCAGAGAGCTTCAAAGTTAGAAAAATTCAAAATTTTCAAATTTTTCATCAAATTTACGGATTTTTCACCAAGAAAGGATGCAAGTATCGACAAAAATTTACCACTATGTTAAAGTAGAATATGTCACGAAAAAACAATCTCTGAATCAGAATGATAACTAAAAGCATTCCAGAGTTATTAATGTTTAAAGTGATAGTGGTCAGATGTGCAAAAAACGCTCCGGTCCTTAAGGCCAAAATGGGCTCCGTCCTGAAGGGGTTAAGGGGTTAAAGGGGTACTCCCGTGGAAAACTTTTTTTTTTTTTTTTTTTTAAATCAACTGGTGCCAGAAAGTTAAACAGATTTGTAAATTACTTCTATTAAAAAATCTTAATCCTTCAAGTACTTTTTAGGGGCTATAGACTACAGAGGAAATGCTTATCTTTTTAGATCTCTCTGATGCCATGACCACAGTGCTCTCTGCTGGCCTCTGCTGTCCATTTTAGGAACTGTCCAGAGCAGAAGAAAATCCCCATAGCAAACATATGCTGCTCTGGACAGTTCCTAAAATGGACCGCAGAGAAATCTAAAAAGATAAGCATTTCCTCTGTAGTCTATAGCCCCTAAAAAGTACTGGAAGGATTAAAAAAATTTTATAGAAGTAATTTACAAATCTGTTTAACTTTCTGGCACCAGTTGATTAAAAAAAAAAAAAAAAGTTTTCCACAGGAGTACCCCTTTAAGGACGCAGCAGGTTTTTTTTTGCAAATCTGACCTCTGTCACTTTGAACATTAATAACTCTGGGATGCTTTAACTTATGATTTTGAATCAGAGATTTTTTTTTCCCGTAACATATTATACTTTATGTTAGTGGTAAATTTTCGTTCGTTGGAACAATGGGCTGTGCAAATGAAAAATAACTTTTTTTCATTTTCACGGACCACTGTTCCAAAAATCTATCAAACACCTGTAGGGCATAAATGTTCACTGCACCCCTTGTTACATTCCGTGAGGGGTGTAGTTTCCAAAGTGGGGTCACATGTGGGGGGAGTCCACTGTTCTGGCAGAATGGGGGCTTTGTAAACGAACATGGCCTTCAATTACAGCCAAATTCTCTCTCCAAAAGCCCAATGGCGCTCATTCTCTTCTGATCCCTGTAGTGCGCCCTACACAGTGGTCTCCAAACTGTGGTCCTCCAGATGTTGCAAAACCACCACTTCCAGCATGCCCAGACTGTATGGACATGCTAGGAGTTGTAGTTTTGCAACTTGTAAGGGTGAGGGCACTTACACCCAGCATCGTGGCCGCCACCTGACCTCAGGACACCCGCCGCGCACCCGCCACCCCTGCACACCCCATCACTGATGAGGTTAATTAAATGGGGTGTCGGGCGGGAGTCGTCTCCCGCAGGACACCCTGGGACTTTAGCTAATTAAACCACTCAGCGCTGCAGGAGCACGCATTTAATGATCACTGTATATATACGGCGGAATACTTGAAGGTATCACGTCATCCGCCTTATATATATATACGGCGTTCTGCGTGAAGGGGTTAATCACTAAGCTCCGTCCTCTGTCCGTGTATGCAGCCAACTCATTCATCCATACATGGCTGCCTATAAAAGGAGCATTTGGCAATACACGTGACTCTGCCTTCTCCACTGTTGTCACGATTCGGCTAGCTGGATGTGAATCCTCTGTGTCAGCGAGGGATTGGCATGGACCGTGTCGGTGGACCGGTTCTAAGATGCTACTGGTATTCACCAGAGCCCGCCGCAAAGCGGGATGGTCTTGCTGCGGCGGTAGCAACCAGGTCGTATCCACCGGCAACGGCTCAACCTCACTGACTGCTGAGAGGGAGTGGGACAGAAAGACTAGGCAGAGGCAAGGTCAGACGTAGCAGAAGGTCGGGGCAGGCGGCAAGGTTCGTAGTCAATGTGTATAGCAGAAGATCTGGAAACACAGGCTTGGACAACACTAAACGCTTTCACTGGCACAAGGCAACAAGATCCGGCAAGGAAGTGCAGGGGAAGTGAGGTAATATAGCCAGGGAGCAGGTGGAAGCTAATTAGGCTAATTGGGCCAGGCACCAATCATTGGTGCCCTGGCCCTTTAAATCTTAGAGAGCTGGCGCACGCGCCCTAAGGAGCGGAGCCGCGAGCGCCAGGACATGACAGCCGGGGGCCGGGACAGGTAAGTGACTTGGGATGCGGTTCGCGAGCGGGCGCGTCCCGCTATGCGAATCGCATCCCCGCCGCCAATGTCAGTGCAGCGCTCCCGGTCAGCGGGTCTTACCGGGGCGCTGCAGAGAGAGGAACGCCGCGAGCGCTCCGGGGAGGAGCAGGGACCCGGAGCGCTCGGCGTAACAGTACCCCCCCCCTTAGGTCTCCCCCTTTTTTTGTCCGGCAATTGTTTCACATGGGACGAGGACACTGGGAGCGATTGTAGGGTTTCCTCAAAGGCAGGTAGTACAGCAGGAGTGGGAATGGGGAGGGAGGGCAGAGGGTGAAGCTTGGCACGGGGGCCATGAGGAGGCACGGCACAGTCCTGATAGGCCTTGGGGAGACCAGGTGTAGGAGGAGGCACTGAGGCTTGCCTGACGGGACTGGGAGGAGACGTGAGGCATCTCTTGCGGCAAGCAGGACCCCAATTCTTGATCTCCCCAGTGGTCCAGTCAAGGGTGGGAGAATGATGCTGGAGCCATGGCAGACCGAGGAGGACTTCAGAGGTACAGTTGGGAAGGACGAACAATTCAATCTTTTCATGATGGGATCCAATGCACATTAAGAGAGGTTCTGTGCGGTAACGCACAGTACAGTCCAACTTCACTCCGTTGACGGAAGAAATGTAGAGCGGCTTGACGAGACGGGTCACCGGGATGCAGAACTTATTCACCAAAGAGTCCAGAATAAAATTTCCAGAAGCACCAGAGTCCAAGCAGGCCACGGCTGAGAGGGAGGAGTTGGCAGAAGGAGAAATCCGCACGGGCACAGTGAGACGTGGAGAAGCAGATTTCGTACCAAGAGACGCCACACCCACGTGAGCTGGGTGCGTGCATGCGTTTCCCAGACGTGGAGGGCGAATAGGGCAATCCACCAAGAAGTGTTCGGTACTGGCGCAGTATAGACATAAATTGTTATCCCTACGGCGAGTCCTTTCTTCGTGGGTCAGGCGAGACCGATCCACTTGCATAGCCTCCTCGGCGGGAGGCACAGGGGTAGATTGCAGAGGATACTGTGAGAGAGGTGCCCAGAGATCAATGTCTTTTTCCTGGCGGAGCTCCTGGTGTCTCTCAGAAAAACGCATGTCAATGCGGGTGGCCAAATGGATAAGTTCTTGCAGGTTGGCAGGAATCTCTCGTGCGGCCAGCACATCCTTGATGTTACTGGATAGGCCTTTTTTAAAGGTCGCGCAGAGAGCCTCGTTATTCCAAGATAATTCGGAAGCGAGAGTACGAAATTGGATGGCGTACTCGCCTACTGAAGAATTACCCTGGACCAGGTTCAGCAGGGCAGTCTCGGCAGAAGAAGCTAGGGCTGGTTCCTCGAAGACACTACGGACTTCAGCGAAGAAGGACTGGACTGTGGCAGGATCATTGCGGTCCCAGAGCGGTGTGGCCCAAGACAAGGCCTTTCCAGAGAGAAGGCTCACTACGAACACCACCTTAGACCTTCTGTAGGAAATTGGTCCAACAACATCTCCATATGTAGCGAACATTGAGATGAGAATCCAAGGCAGAGTCTAGAGTCCCCATCAAATTTGTCTGGCAGGGACAAGCGGAGGCTAGGAGCAGCCTCTGGCTGCGGAGGAGGTGCAGGAGCTGGCGGAGGAGATGGTTGCTGCTGTAGCAGTGGCAGAAGTTGCTGTAACATGGCGGTCAACTGCGACAGCTGCTGTCCTTGTTGGGCGATTTGCTGCGTTTGCTGAGCGACCACCGTGGATAGGTCAGCGAGACTTGGCAGCGGCACCTCAGCGGGATCCATGGCCAGATCTACTGTCACGATTCGGCTAGCTGGATGTGGATCCTCTGTGTCAGAAAGGGATTGGCGTGGACCGTGTCGGTGGACCGGTTCTAAGATGCTACTGGTATTCACCAGAGCCCGCCGCAAAGCGGGATGGTCTTGCTGCGGCGGTAGCAACCAGGTCGTATCCACCGGCAACGGCTCAACCTCGCTGACTGCTGAGAGGGCGTGGGACAGAAGGACTAGGCAGAGGCAAGGTCAGACGTAGCAGAAGGTCGGGGCAGGCGGCAAGGTTCGTAGTCAATGTGGATAGCAGAAGATCTGGAAACACAGGCTTGGACAACACTAAACGCTTTCACTGGCACAAGGCAACAAGATCCGGCAAGGAAGTGCAGGGGAAGTGAGGTAATATAGCCAGGGAGCAGGTGGAAGCTAATTAGGTTAATTGGACCAGGCACCAATTATTGAGAGCTGGCGCGCGCGCGCGCCAGGACATGACAGCCGGGGGCCGGGACAGCTAAGTGACTTGGGATGCGATTCGCGAGCGGGCGCGTCCCGCTATGCGAATCGCATCCCCGCCGCCAATGTCAGTGCAGCGCTCCCGGTCAGCGGGTCTGACCGGGGCGCTGCAGAGAGAGGAACGCCGCGAGCGCTCCGGGGAGGAGCAGGGACCCGGAGCGCTCGGCGTAACAACTGTGCTCCTTAGTAATACATAACTTGATTGCAACATATTGCTATGGAGGAAGCACAGTGACACATCACATGTTCCTCCACAGACAGCCATGTATATATTAAAAAACACATGTTAAAAGGTGGCCAACTACTTTAAATCTGGTGACCATGCCCCCTTAACCCCTTAAGGACCAGAGCATTTTTTGCACATCTGAGTCACTTTAAGCATTAATAACTCTGGGATGCTTTTACTTATGAAGTTGATTCAGAGATAGTTTTTTCATGACATATTCTACTTCATCATAGTGGTACATTTTCGTCGATACTTGCATTATTTCTTTTGCATTTTTTTTTACTTTGAAGCTCTGTTTGTGAGGAAAATAGACATACCAAATAAATTATATATTGATTCACATTTCCAATATGTCTACTTTATGTTTGCATCATAAAGTTGACATGTTTTTACTTTTGGAAGACATCAGAGGGATTAAAGTTCAGCAGTAATTTTCCACAACATTTTCAAAATCTGAATTTTTCAGGGACCAGTTCAGTTTTGAAGTGGATTTGAAGGGCCTTCATATTAGAAATACCCCATAAATTACCCCATTATAAAAACTGCACCCATCAAAGTATAACCCTTTGTGTTTCACAGGAATAGCAGCAAATTAGAGAAAATTCAAAATCTTCATTTTTTTTACACTAACATGTTCTTGTACACCCAGTTTTTGAATTTTTACCAGGGGGTAAAAGGAGAAAATGCCCCCCAAAATGTGTAACCCAATTTCTCTCGAGTAAGGTAATACCTCATATGTGAATGTAAAGTGCTTTGTGGGTGCACTAGAGGGCTCAGAAGGGAACGAGCGACAATGGGATTTTGGAAAGTGAATTTTGCTGAAAGCAAATAAAGTCCCTATGGTTCCATAACACCAAAAAAAAAACGCATGGCATACTATTTTGGAATCTACACCCCTCAAGGCACGTAAGAAGGGGTACAGTGAGCCTTAACACCCCACAGGTGTTTGACAACTTTTCGTTAAATTCGGATGTGTAAATGAAAAAAATTTTTTTTTGACTAAAATGCAGTTTTTTCCCCAAATTTACAAGAGGTAATAGGAGAAAATGCCCCCCAAAATTTGTAACCACATTTCTTCTGAGTATGGAAATACCCCATATGCGGACATCAATTGCTCTGCTGGCGCACTACAATGCTCAGAAGAGGAGGAGCCACATTTGGCTTTTTGAAGTCAAATTTAGCTGAAATGGTTTTTGGGGGGCATGTTACATGTAGGAAGCCCCTATACTGCCATAACAGCAAAAATTTATATATTTAATATATTTTGTCATAGTGTAACAAATGTACAGGACCTTAGGTCATGTGATCACTAACTAGTGAATTGTGTTATGCAAGGTTCAATGACCTTTGGGTCATGTGATGTGACCATAATGCTTTGGGTCAGGACCAACAGGTTTGGGAACCAATAAGCTTTAATCCTGCCCCTTCAGTATATAAGGGCACTGTATCCAATAATCTCGGTCCTCTTTTCTCTCGGGATATGAAAGCAAGCACAACTCCGTACAATTCTTCAAGTCAAGTTAGGCCTGAAGCCTTCAACTTCAGCAGCCTTCTAAACCGTGAGTTAATCCAACTCCAATTTTACCAATCCTACGTGACTACTGAACCTAAACATACCCCTAAATTCAGTGGAACAGTATACAGCAAAATCAAAGCTTATTTCACTAAAAAGTCCAAGCCAACCTGTGAGGAGCCTGTATCCCGGTCCTCTTGTAAAAGACTGTTCGTTATCTACCTCTGCATAAAATCTGCAGTAAAGTTATTTCTAGTTTACTACAACTTCGGCTGTGGACAATCCTTTATTCCTCCCTATCGTTCCTGGGATGGGTGGCGGTAGAACATATACATAGAGTAAGCCTTCACCCTGGCGTCACGACAATCAAGGGTTAATGATACACCCTACATCACTACTCTGCAACACCCAGTTCATCCTACACCCCTACAGCTTACCAGTAATTTATTTTCCCAAATTAACTATTTTTACAAGAGGTTATAGGAGAAAATGCCCCCCAAAATTTGTGACCCCATTTCTTCTGAGTATGGAAATACCCCGTGTGGGGACGTCAAGTGCTCTGCGGGCGAACTACAATGCTCAGAAGAAAAGGAGCTTTTGGAGGGAGAATTTGTTTGGAATGGAAGTCGGAGGCCACGTGTGTTTACAAAGCCCCCCGTGGTGCCAAAACAGTGGACCCCCCACATGTGACACCATTTTGGAAACTACACCCCTCACAGAATTTAATAAGGGGTGCAGTGAACATTTACACTTCACTGGTGTTTGACAGACTTTTGGAACAGTGGGCTGTGCAAATGCAAAACATAAATTTTTCATTTTCACGAGCTACTGTTCCAAAAATCTGTCAGACACCTGTGGGGTATAGATGTTCACTGTACCCCTTATTACATTCTGTTAGAGTATAGTTTCCAAAATGGGGTCACATGTGGGGGGGTTCCACAGTTCTGGCACTATGGGGGCTTTGTAAACGGACATGGCCTTCAATTCCAGCCAAACTCTGTCTCCAAAAGCCCAATGACGCTCCTTCTCTTCTGAGCCCTGTAATTAGCCCGCAGAGCACTTTACATCCACATGTGGGGTATTTAAATAGTGTTACAAATTTTAGGGGGCTTTTTTCCTATTACCCCTTGTGAAAATGAAAAATTTGGGATAACACCAGCATTTTAGTGAAAACATTTTTATTTTTTTTATTTTCAACCTGTGGGGTGTTAAGGCTCACTATACCCCTTGTTATGTTCCTTAACCCCTTAAGGACCACGGGCGTATGAATATGCCCTTTGTCGCTGGTACTTAAAGACCAAGGGTGTACCTGTAAGCTCGTAAGAATTTCTGTCCCCGCCGTACGGGGACTGGGGTGACTGCTGATATCGATCAGCAGGCAACCGTGCAAATGCCCGAGGGGCATGCTGGGAGTTGTAGTTGCGTACCTCCAGCTGTTGCATAACTACATCTCCCAGCATGCCCTTCAGCGATCAGTACATGCTGAGTTAGGTAACAGAACCTAACTGAAGGTTTCCAACCAGTGTGCCTCTAGCTGTTGCAAAAGTACAACTCCCAGCATGCACGGTCTGTCAGTACATGCTGGGAGTTGGGTACAGGGTTCATTCACACGGGCAGGTTTACAGTGAGTTTCCTGCTTCAAGTATGAGCTGCCGCAAATTTTTCACCGCAGCGCAAACTCCTAGCGGGAAACTCACTGTAAACCTCAGTCCGTGTAAATGTACAGTAAAAACACTACACTAACATAATAAAGGGTAAAACACTTCATATACTTCTCCATCTCTCCCATCCCACTCTATCCAAGAAACCGTTCAAACTTTACATGCATCTTGCTCTGGCCACCAAAACACTCATAGCTAAATGTTCGCAACAAACTCTCCCTCCCTCTGAGTCCGACCTCTTGGCCCGTATCCAGGAGATACGTTCCCTGGAGTATCTTACGGCCTTGTTGAATAACTATTTTCCTTTCTTTTTCTTGGTCTGGGAACCTTGGGACCGTTTCTCTGATCGACAACCGCCTTGACCTGTCGGGCTCCTTTCCCCTTTCCTCATGGCCCCGTGTCTTTTGTCTCATTTGTGTATGTATATGTGGTCCCCCAGTGTTCCTCCTCTCCACCCCCTCCCCTTACTCGTGTTTGTGTTGCCCTTTGGGACTTGTTGATTATTGTTTTCTCATATTGCACTGTGCCTTCTTCCGGCAGCGCCCGGTGTTAGTATTGACCTTCACATTGTAAAATAGGCCTTAGCTGCCGGTTGCAAGCCTTCAGGTTATACCTTTCTATGTTTTTGTTTTTTGTGGGCATTGCCCGTATTGCTACGACTGCTTGTCATTTTCTTTTATTTGTATCTTTGAAAACTTTCAATAAAAATTTACAGTTGAAAAAACAAAACAAAAAAACACTACATATACACCTCCTTACACTGTCCCCCCCTCAATAAAAATGAAAAACGTATCGTACGGCAGTGTTTCCAAAACGGAGCCTCCAGCTGTTGCAAAACAACAACTACAGCCATTGACTGTCCAGGCATGCTGGGAGTTTAGCAACAGCTGGAGGCACCCTGTTTGGGAATCACTGGGGTAGAATGCTCCTATGTCCACCCCTATGCAATCCTTAATTTAGTCCTCAAATGCACATGGTGCTCTCACTACGGAGCCCTGTCGTATTTCAAGGAAACAGTTTAGGGCCACATATCTCCATACTCGGCGAAATTGCACTACAAATTTTGGGGGGCTTTTTCTCCTTTTACCCCTAATGAAAAGGAAAAAGTTGCGGTCTACACTAGCATGTTAGTGTAAAAAAAAAAATGTTTACACTAACATGCTGGTGTTGCCCCATACTTTTTCAAGTGGTAAAAGGAAAAAAAAAGCCCCAAAATTTGTAACGCAATTCCTCCTGAGTACAGAAATACCCCATATGTGGGCGTAAAATGCTCTGCGGGTGCACAACAAGGCTCAGGAGTGAGAGCGCACTATGTACATTTGAGGCCTAAATTGGTGATTTGCACAGGGGTGGCTGATTTTACAGTGGTTCTGATATAAACACAAAAAAATAAATACCCACATGTGACCCCATTTTGGAAACTACATCCCTCACGGAACGTAACAAGGGGTATAGTGAGCCTTAAAGGGGTACTCCAGTGAAAACCTTTTTTCTTTTAAATCAACTGGTGCCAGAAAGTTAAACAGATTTGTAAATTACTTCGATTAAAAAATCTTAATCCTTCCTGTATTTATTAGCTGCTGAATACTACAGAGGAAATTCTTTACTTTTTGGAACTCTCTCTCATGACATCACGAGCACAGTGCTCCTTGCTGACGTCATAATAATAATAATAATAATCATAACTCTTTATTTATTGTTGTCATTAGTGGGATTTGAACCCAAGGCCCCAGCAATGCAAGGCAGCAGTGCTAACCACTGATCCACCATGCTACCCTCAGCATACAACTGCTATGCATGGTTGCTAAAATGGACAAAGATGTCAGCAGAGAGCACTGTGCTCGTGCTGTCATCAGTGTTCCAAAAAGAAAGAAATTTCCTCTAGCATTCAGCAGCTAATTAGTACTGGAAGGATTAAGATTTTTTAATAGAAGTAATTTACAAATATGTTTAACTTTCTAGCACCAGATATTTAAAAGAAAAAAAGGTTTTCACCGGAGTACCCCTTTAACACCCCACAGGTGTTTGACAAATTTTTGTTAAAGTTGGATTGGAAAATGAAAAAAATATTTATTTTCACCAAAATGCTGGTGTTATCCAAAATGTTTCATTTTCACAAGGGAAAATATGAAAAAATTTAATTTGTAACCCCATTCCTTCTGAGTAAGGGAATACCCCATATGTGGATGTAAAGTGCTCTGCGGGCGAACTACAATGCTCAGAAGAGAAGGAGCGCCATTGGGTTTTTAGAGAGAAAATTTGGCCAGGATTGAAGGCCACATGTGTTTACAAAGCCCCCATGGTACCAGAACAATGTCCCCCCCCATGTGACCCCATTTAGGAAACTTCACCCTTCATGTTATGTAATAAGAGTTGCAGTGAGCATTTACACCCCAAAGGTGTCTGACAGAATTTTGGAACAGTGGTCCGTGAAAATGAAAAATTTAATTTTTCTTTTGCTCAGCCCACTGTTCCAAAGATCTGTCAAACACCAGTGGGGTGTAAATGCTCACTGCACCCCTTATTAAATTCTGTGAGGGGTGTAGTATCCAAAATGGGGTCACATCTGGGGGTCCACTGTGCTGGCACCACGGGGGGCTTTGTAAACGCACATGGCCCCTGACTGCCATTCCAAACAAATTCTCTTTCCAAAAGCTCAATGGCGCTCCTCCTCTTCTGAGCATTGTAGTGCGCCAGCAGAGCACTTGACGTCTACACATGGGGTATTTACATACTCAGAAGAAATGGGGGTACAAATTTTGGGGGTCATTTTCTCCTTTTACCCCTTGTAAAAATGTAAAATTTTGGGGGAAAAACTGCATTTTTGAGATTTTTTTTTCATTTACAGATCCAACTTTAACAAAAAGTCATCAAACACCTATGAGGTGTTAAGGCTCCCTGTACTTTTTTTTTTTTTTTTTTTTTGCTGTTCTGGCATCATAGGGGCTTCCTAAATGCAACATGCCCCCCAAAAACCATTTCAGCAAAATCTGCTTTCCAAAAGCCAAATGTGACTCCTTCTCTTCTGAGCATTGTAGTTTGCCAGCAGAGGATTTTACGTCCTTTCCATACTCAGAAGAGATAGGGTTACAAATTGTGGGGGGCATTTTATCCCATTACCCTTTGAAAAAATTGTAAATTTGGGGAAAAAATGCACTTTAGTGAAAATTTTTTTTTTTTTCATTTACGCATCCGATTTTAACGAAAAGTCGTCAAACACCTGTGGGGTGTTAATGCTCACTGGACCCCTTGTTATGAGCCTTGAGGAGTGTAGTTTCCAAAATGGTATGCCATGTGGGGGGGTTCTGCTGTTCTTGGCACCATAGGGGCTTCCTAAATGTTACATGCCCCCCAAAAACCATTTCATAAAAACTCACTCTCCAAAATCCCATTGTCGCTCCTTCCCTTCTGAGCCCTCTACTGTGCCCGCCGAACACTTGACATACACATGAGGTATTTCCTTACACAAGTGAAATTGGGTTACAAATTTTGGGAGCATTTTTCTCCTTTTACCCTTTGTAAAAATAAAAAAAACTGGGTCTAGAAGAACATGCGAGTGTACAAAATTAAGATTTAGATTTTTCTCCTTCACTTTGCTGCTATTCCTGTGAAACTCCTAAAGGGTTAACACACTTTCTGAATGTCATTTTGAATACTTTGAGGGGTGTAGTTTTTATAATGGGGTCATTTGTGGGAAATTTCTAATATGAAGGCCCTTCAAATCCACTTCACAAAATTTCCAAAATCGGAATTTTTCAGGGACCAGTTCAGTTTTGAACTATTGGAAAATTGCTGCTGAACTGTGAAGCCCTCTGATATCTTCCAAAAGTAAAACAAAATTACCACTAACATTGTAGAATATGCCACGAAAAAACACTCTCCGAATCAGAATGAAAAGTAAAAGCATCCCAGTGTTATAAATGCTTAAAGTGACAGTGGTCAGATGTGCAAAAAATGCTCTGGTTCTTAAGGTGAAAATGGGCTTGGTCCTTAAGGGGTTAAGGGGTGTAGTTTCCAAAATGGGGTCACATTTTTTTTTTTGCGTTTATGTCAGAACTGCTGTAACGATCAGCCATCCCTGTGCAAATCACCTCAAATGTACATGGTGCTTTCTCTCCTAAGCTTTGTTGTGCGCCCGCAGAGCATTTTACGTCCACATATGGGGTATTTCCGGAGAAATTGCGTTACAAATGTAATTTTTTTTCCCTTTTACGAAAATAAAAAGTATGGGGCAACACCAGCAAGTTACTGTAAAAAAATTCTTATTTTTTTTACAATAACATGCTGGAGTAGACCCACACTTTTTCAAAAGGAGTAAAAAGGAGAAAAAGCCCCCCAAAATTTGTTAGGCACTTTCTCCCGAGTACGTAAATATCCAATATGTGTCCCTAAACTGTTGCCTTGAAATATGACAGGGCTCCAAAGTGAGAGCGCGCCATGCATATTTGAGGCCTAAATTAGTGATTTGCATAGGGATGGACATTGGGAATCACTGGCGTAGAATACCCCTAACAGGGTGCCTCCAGCTGTTGCAAAACTCCTAGCATGCCTGGACAGTTAATGGCTGTCCGGCAATACTGGGAGTTGTTGTTTTGCAACAGCTGGAGGCTCCGTTTTGGAAACGGTGCCGTACCCGATGTTTTTCATTTTTATTGGGGAGAGGGGGCGGGGACTGTGTAGGGGTATGTGTATATGTAGTGTTTTACTCTTTATTTTGTGTTAGTGTAGTGTTTTTAGGGTACATTTACACGGGCGGATTTCACAGTGATTTTCCCGCTGTGAGTTTGAGCTGCAGCGGAAAATTTGCTGCATCTCAAACTTGCAGCATGTACATTCACATTGGGTGGGGCAAACCTCGAGCTGCTGCAAAACGACAACTCTCAACATGCCCTTTGGCTGTCCATGCATGCTGGGAGTTGTAGTTTTGCAACATAGTGCAGTGGTCTTCAATCTGTGCTCTTCCAGATGTTGCAAAACTACAACTCTCAGCATGCCCAGACAGTCCAGGCATGCTGGAAGTTGTAGTTCTGTAACATCTGGCCTTCAGGCAAGTGGAGGCAGCAGTAAAAATCGTCGAAAAGTGATTTTCACTGTTGCTTCTAGGAGTTTCAAAACTACAACTACCAGCATGCCCAGACAGCCTTTGGCTGCCCGGGCATGCTGGGAGTTGTAGCTTTGCAACATCTAGAGGGCTGCAGTTTGGAGACCACTGTGCAGTAGTCTCCAATCTGTCCTCTTCCAGATGTTGCAAAACTACCACTCTCAGCATGCCCAGACATTCCAGGCATGCTGGGAGTTTTAGTCCTGTGCTTGGAGTTGAATTTTTGCTACATCTGGAGGTCTCCAAACTGTTCTCCTCCAGTTGTTGCAAAACTACAACTCCCAGCATGCCCTTCGGCTGTCTGGGCATGCTTGGAGTTGAATTTTTGCAACATCTGGAGGGCTACAGTTTGGAAACCACTACTTAGCGGTCACGAAACTGTTCTCCAGTTGTTGCAAAACTACAACTCCCAGCATGCCCAGGCAGCCGAAGGGCATGCTGGGAGTTGTAGTTTTGCAACAACTGGAGGAGAACAGTTTGGAGACCTCCAGATGTAGCAAAAATTCAACTCCAA
The DNA here is from genome assembly GCF_029499605.1 of Hyla sarda. Classification (NCBI taxonomy): domain Eukaryota; kingdom Metazoa; phylum Chordata; class Amphibia; order Anura; family Hylidae; genus Hyla; species Hyla sarda. Next base: position 264,172,997 of record NC_079193.1, read on the forward strand.
GCACAGAACTACAAGCACAGGACTACAACTCCCAGCATGCCTGGAATGTCTGGGCATGCTGAGAGTTGTAGTTTTGCAACATCTGGAAGAGGACAGATTGGAGACTACTGCACAGTGGTCTCCAAACTGCAGCCCTCTAGATGTTGCAAAGCTACAACTCCCAGCATGCCCGGACAGCCAAAGGCTGTCTGGGCATGCTGGTAGTTGTAGTTTTGAAACTCCTAGAAGCAACAGTGAAAATCACTTTTCGGTGACTTTTACTGCTGCCTCCGCTTGCCTGCCGACGCCTTCTCCACTTGCCTGCTGCCTCCATGTGTGCCTGCCGCCTCCACAGGGACCAATCACAGTGTTCGCTGACCAGGACCATCCACAAATGGTCCTGGGGGGGGCTTGCAGAAGTTGTCCCCTGCTGGTAACAGCGGGACTTCTGTCAGTTAACGAGTGCGATGCCACGCATCGCCGGGTTAACTGAATGACTTATATAAATGTCATGGTGCACGAACTACCTGCACATCATGACGTTTATATAAGTCATTCTGCGGGAAGGGGTTAAAGATCTAAAACTCACAGGGAACATTTCCCTTAACACTCCAGGGAATGTGCTGAGTAAGCTGTGGCCCAATCCTGTTGAAACCACACATTCTGTATCAACATTGTTCAGTTTGGGGCACAGAAAGGTCTCTAAAATTTTTAAACTCAGGTCAGAGGTTAAAGTTACAGTTACACAAAAAAGTTTAGTGTGGATCGGTCGTTGTTAGAGTTCATGAGGGTTATGTTCAGCCCAATAATAAAAAATTCTGCCGGTTTACGGCTCCACTGATAAGGAAGTGAGCCTTAGTGCTACTCAGAAGAACAGCTGCAGCAGGAATCTGTTAAATAATTTTACCACTTCAGAATGTGCAGAATCTGCTTGCAGCAGCCTACCATTGTTTTCTATGAGATTCCACTGAACAGTTCACATCATTTGTGATTTTGTTTCTGATGCTTATTTCCGCAAATAAATTCAGCATGAAATCAGCACCGATTCCAGAGTATGCAAACGGAGTTGTGCAAGGAATAACAGAGTGGAATGTCAGAGTGAGAAATAGACTCTGCGGTTAGCATGAGCCAACATCATTTTGTAATGGCCAGTTTTATATCAGCGTGCAGAATCCTACTTGATTTGATTTTCCCAGTGCCATGCATGCTCACCAGTGTGGAACACCTTGGCAAATGCTGAATGGATGCTCTTATTGCTTCCAAATTTTTCAGGTTTTCCAATGGTCCTAGGTCTGCCCTGTGATTTTCTTTTCAGTGTGGATCTAGTTGCTGGAACGTTAAAAATCCATAGTAAAATTTGTTTGAGTGCATTTGTGTACAAAATGTTCGCGGACAAAAAATGGTATTAATTTCATAGGGCAAAAGACCACTTTGTTTGCATCAAGTACATCCAAATCTGCCAGTCAGTGGGTGGCGACGTTTTGATCAAGTTTATAGTGTTGGTTCTGTGCAACAACATTGTGGATTAGCAGCAATGGGTGAAATCTTTATATGAAATATCACTCTTTATGGCAGAATTTAAACATTTCATTATCTTTACATGCAAAACATTAGTACTCAAGCAAACTAAGACATTCAGTTTAATGGATACAACACAAGACTCAGTTTTATAAAAAATTTTATTACTCTATTTTTTTTCCAAAAGTTAAAAAAAAATATTTAATAAAATAGGGAGCCTTTTCAATATGAAGCCACTTTTTATAATAAGGTTTTAAAAATATTAGTAGATGTGGCATTACTTGTTTTGCTAGTTTACTTCTATTGAACTTACATAAGTCAGGCAAAATGTAATAGAAGAACTAACAAAACATGTGTTCTTAAATCGTATTCCCAGTTCAGTAAAAGATGGCTTCCCAGCACTATCTGGCCTGTTTTCTGCTTACCGGCCAACTACATTGGCCGCAAATAGCTGAGCTGACTGTCTCAAACTTTAATGGGCGTTACGTGAATGATGTAGCACTGAAATCTACACTTTTTACAAAAATAGGGAAGTAAACAGCATAGCTCGTATTGCTACACTGCTTAAGTATCTCAGTTAATTTTAACGGGTGTTTCACAAATTGCGCAAGACAGTTGTGCTCGGCTGTTTTTTGATACAGGCCAGAAGGGGTAGGGAAGCCATCTTTTAAGGAGATAGGAATAGCCCTTTAAACAGAACTGTAAAAATAATAGGACAAAACCATTATTATTTTAAATGGTATAGGTTCCCAGAACATAAATAATAAAAAGATACAGAAAAAATGTTATGTGCTGGTAATATTTAAGTATTTTTTCTATATTTTTACCAACAAGTAGAAATCAGTGACATTTTGTGATAATTCTATACATACATGCAAAATTAACTTTGAAATCAAATTAGAATGCAAATACTTTAGGTACATACTTGACCTTTCAGCATGACCTTCATATGGGTTTAGAATAACCAAAGTCAAAACTTCAATACAGAAAAAGATTTTCATACATGCCGATTGTACCAGCATGTCCAAAATTTATGGACGACATTTTTCACTCCATACATATTGGTTTCCCCAAAATATTAGCTAAGAACAGTCTCTTTTCACACTGGATACTTATATTTACACAGTAGACCAAAAATTATTTTCTATACAAACAAAAAAAAAATTTGCCTTTAGGCAATTTCTATAAAAATATAGAAATACATAAACTTTCAAATGATAAAGCTGCCAGCAGAAATATATTTCAGAAACACTTCTAATATTCTTGCTTAAGTTGTTTTTCTGTAGAATGTTTTCAGATTCAATTTGTTTCTCACCTGTTGGGAGATAGTGAGAAGTGAACCAAACAAGTCAGCAACTGCTTTGTTAGATTAGATCAGAGGCATGAACATGATAAAATGTTTATGATCCTGCATGGCGAATGGTGTAAATAAAATTAAGAAAACATGCAGATTCTTTTGTCACATGATATATTTAAAAAGAACAAAAAAACAAAGTCCCATCAAAACAAAAACGCTACTGAAAAAATAAAAATAAAATCTACAGATCAAGGAACAAAAAATGTGCACATATTTTGGCCTTAAGGACCCTTCCTCCGCCCCTTCTAAAAATCTTAACGCTTTCAATTTTGCACCTAAAGACCCATAAAAGTGCTTGTTTTTTGCATCACCAATCGTACTTTGTTGTAAAATAAGTGATTTCATTACAATCTGCGGCAAAACAAGAAAAAGCCTTATTTGTGATGTAAAATAAAAAAAAATTATAAAAAACACCATTTTGTAACTTTTGGGGGCTTCTGTTTCTACGCACTGCATTTTTTGGTAAAAATTACACCTTATCTTTAATCTGTAGGTCCATACGGTTACATAGAAACCCAATTTATGTAGGTCTTAATTTATTAGTATGTTTAATTATCATTTTCTGACCCCTATACCTTTTTTCCCCCCCACATACGGGGGAATATGAGGGCTCTTTTTTTGCGCCGTTGTCTGTAGTTTTTATCGGTACCATTTTAGTTTTGAAGGGACTTTTTGATCACTTTTTATAAATTTTGGACTTTGTTTTTTTGTGTGCACGCCATTGTCCGTGCAGTTTATTTAACATTATATTTAGGGCTGCAATGATTAATCGATTAAAATCGATAACGGGATTCGTTGTTGACGAATCCAGTTATCGAATAATCGCCCGATTCGTTGTCTGCCGTTAGTGGCGGCAGTGAATGAATGAATGGAGGACCTCCTATGGAGGACCATGTGACATACACGTCACTCCACCTCCTCCCCTGCGCCCGGCGTAATGTTACAGAGGAAGCAGAGTGACGTGTGTGTCACATGGTCCTCCATAGGACAACGTGATGCGGACGTGAGAACTGTGCAGCGCAGTGGCAGCCCCCGACAGAGGACAGCTGCAGGTGAGCTGTCTACAAGGGTGGGGGCTGCGATCTAAATGAGGCCCTGCTGTCTAAAGGGGGGGGGGACCCTGCTGTCTAAAAGGGGGGGGACCCTGCTGTCTAAAGGGGGGGGGGCCCTGCTGTCTAAAGGGGGGGGGGCCCTGCTGTCTAAAGGGGGGGGGGCCCTGCTGTCTAAAGGGGGGGCCCTGCTGTCTAAAGGGGGGGGGCCTGCTGTCTAAAGGGGGGGCCTGCTGTCTAAAGGGGGGGGGCTGCTGTTTAAAGGGAGGGGCTGCTGTCTAAAGGGGGGGGCTGCTGTCTAAAGGTGGGGGGGCCCTGCTGTCTAAAGGGGGGGGGCCCTGCTGTCTAAAGGGGGGGGGGCCCTGCTGTCTAAAGGGGGGGGGGCCCTGCTGTCTAAAGGGGGGGGGGGCCCTGCTGTCTAAAGGGGGGGGGGGCCCTGCTGTCTAAAGGGGGGGGCCCTGCTGTCTAAAGGGGGGGCCCTGCTGTCTAAAGGGGGGGCCCTGCTGTCTAAAGGGGGGCCCTGCTGTCTAAAGGGGGGGCCCTGCTGTCTAAAGGGGGGGCCCTGCTGTCTAAAGGGGTCTGTAAAAGCAATGGTCTGCAGTCTGCACATACGCGTGTATAGGAGTGCTATATAAAAAACAAAGTAAGAAAAATAAAATAAATTTTTTTTTTATTTACTGCTCCCCCCTATTGCCATACAAAAAAAGTTAAATATTTTTTTCTTTTTGATACTATCACGTGGCTGTCTGAACTATTAAAATATTAGTGAACCATTAACATTTTCTTCTAATAGTTCAGACAGTTACCCATGCGGCAGTATCAAATTTACGCTGGTTTCTGTACAGGATCATTAATAATGATGATTCTGTACAGCAACCGGCGTAAATGTAAAAAATATATATATATATATATATATATATATATATATATATATATATATATATATTAACCCCTTAAGGACCGGAGGTTTTTCCGTTTTTGCATTTTCGTTTTTTGCTCCTTGCCTTTAAAAAATCATAACTCTTTCAAATTTACACCTAAAAATCCATATGATGGCTTATTTTTTGCGCCACCAATTCTACTTTGTAATGACGTCAGTCATTTTGCCCAAAAATCTATGGTGAAGCGGGAAAAAAAATCATTGTGCGACAAAAATTGAAAAAAAACCCGCTGTTTTGTAACTTTTGGGGGCTTCCGTTTCTACGTAGTACATTTTTCGGTAAAAATGACACCTGATATGTATTCTGTAGGTCCATACCATTAAAATGATACCCTACTTATATAGGTTTGATTTTGTCGGACTTCTGGAAAAAATCATAACTACATGCAGGAAAATTAATACGTTTAAAATTGTCATCTTCTGACCCCTATAACTTTTTTATTTTTCCGTGTATGGGGCGGTATGAGGGCTCATTTTTTGCGCCGTGATCTGAAGTTTTTAACGGTACCATTTTTGCATTGATAGGACTTATTGATCACTTTTTATTCATTTTTAAATGATATAAAAAGTGACCAAAAATGCACCATTTTGGACTTTGGAATTTTTTTGCGCGCACGCCATTGACCGAGCGGTTTAATTAGTGATATATTTTTATAATTCGGACATTTCCGCACGCGGTGATACCACATATGTTTATTTTTATTTACACTGTGTTTTTTTTTTATTGGAAAAGGGGGGTGATTCAAACTTTTAATAGGGGAGGAGTTAAATGATCTTTATTCACTTTTTTTTTCACTTTTTTTTTGCAGTGTTATAGGTCCCATAGGGACCTATAACACTGCACACACTGATCTTCTATGTTGATCACTGGTTTCTCAAAAGAAACCAGTGATCAACGATTCTGCCGGATGACTGCTCATGCCTGGATCTCAGGCACTGAGCAGTCATTCGGCGATCGGACAGCGAGGAGGCAGGAAGGGGCCCTCCCGCTGTCCTGTCAGCTGTTCGGGATGCCGCGATTAGCCGCGGCTATCCCGAACAGCCCGACTGAGCTAGCCGGGAACTTTCACTTTCACTTTTAGCCGCGCGGCTCAGCTTTGAGCGCGCGGCTAAAGGGTTAATAGCGCGCGGCGCCGCGATCGGCGCTGCGCGCTATTAGAGGCGGGTCCCGGCTTCACTATGATGCCGGGCCCGCCATGATATGACGCGGGGTTACTGTGTAACCCCGCGTTATATCAGAAGAGCAGGACCAAGGACGTACCGGTACGTCCTTGGTCCTTAAGGGGTTAAATTGCTGCTGTTTGGTCACATCACATACTAGAACTTTTAATATGGCCATTGTACATAGTATTTCAAGTAGAATCAGCTGAACCCCTTTTTTTGGCATTTTTTCGATCGATAAAATAATCGACAACTAATCGATTATTAAAATAATCGTTAGCTGCAGCCCTAATTATATTTTTATACTTTGGACAGATACCACATACCGTATATACTCGAGTATAAGCCGAGGCCCCTAATTTCAACCCAAAATCCCAGGAAAAGTTATTGACTCGAGTATAAGCCTAGGGTGGGAAATGCATCATCCCCCCCTGTCATCATCCAGACCCCCGTCATTAACATCCTCATCATCATCATCATCACCCTGTCATCATCCAGACCCTCATCATCATCACCTGTCATCATCCCCTTGTCATCATCCCACACACCCCCTTCATCATCCCCTTGTCATCATCCCACACCCCCCCCTTCATCATCCCCTTGTCATCATCCCACCCCCCCCCTTCATCATCCCACCCCCCCCCTCATCATCCCCTTGTCATCATCCCACCCCCCCCCCTTCATCATCCCCTTGTCATCATCCCACACCCCCCCTTCATCATCCCCTTATCATTCCACACCCCCCCTTCATCATCCCCTTATCATTCCACACCCCCCCTTCATCATCCTCTTATCATCATCCGCCCTCAGTGGTCTTCAACCTGCGGACCTCCAGAGGTTTCAAAACTACAACTCCCAGCAAGCCCGGGCAGCCATCGGCTGTCCGGGCTTGCTGGGAGTTGTAGTTTTGAAAGGTTGAAGACCACTGCGGCCTTCGACATCATCCAGCCCCCTCTCACCCCCTTTAGTTCTGTACAGTACTCTCCTCCGCTCGGCGCTGGTCCGGTGCTGCAGGGCTGTCCGGTGAGGAGGTCGTCCGGTGGGATAGTGGTTCCGGGCTGCTATCTTCACCAGGGGCGCCTCTTCTCCGCGCTTCGGGCCCAGAATAGAGGCGTTGCCTTGACGATGACGCAGAAGTACGTTGGTAATGAACGTACCTCTGCGCCGTCGTCAAGGCAACGTGACTATTCTGGGGCCGGGTCCGAAGCGCTTAGAAGAGGCCTCCCCGGTGAAGATAGCAGCCCGGAACCACTATCCCACCGGACCACCTCCTCACCGGACAGTCCTGCAGCACCGGACCAGCACCCAGCGGAGGCGAGTACTGTACAGAACTAAAGGGGGTGAGAGGGGGCTGGATGATGTCGAAGGCCGCAGTGGTCTTCAACCTGCGGACCTCCAGAGGTTTCAAAACTACACTTCCCAGCAAGCCCGGACAGCCGGGGAGTTCACTCGAGTTCACTCGAGTATAAGCCGAGGGGGGTGTTTTCAGCACGAAAAATCGTGCTGAAAAACTCGGCTTATACTCGAGTATATACGGTATGTTTATTTTTGTTTACTTTTTTTAATGGGAAAAGGGGGTGATTTAAACTTTTAATAGGGAAGGGGTTAAATCACATTTGTTAACTTTTTGTACATTTTTTTAACGCTTTTTTTCTTTTCTTTACACTCCCCAAAGGGGACTGTAACATGCAATCATTAGATTGCACACACTGAACAATGTTATGTCATATCACAGATCAGTTTTATTGCTCATGGCTGACTGGAGCACCGACCGGACGGCAAGGATGTAGGTAAGGGCCCTTCCTACTGTCCTCTCAGCTGATCAGGTCTCCACCGGTATCACCGCAGCGGTCCCAATCAGCACCGTTGAGCAGCCGGCATCGTTTTTTTCTTTTTAAATTTTAGACGCAGCGATCAACTTTAAGTGTGGCGTCTAAGGAGTTATTGCTGGGCATCAGCACTATCGGTGATGTCCTGCATTGGCCACGGGTTCCAGCGGCTGATAGACACATTATGGAAAATAATGGTGGTCACACAATATATTGACATCTTGGGACCAATTTGGACATTTCCACTTAGGGGTGTACTTTGTGTCCTAAGTGTAGATATTAATGGCTCTGTGATGAGTTACAATGATCCTTCTACTTACAATGGCCTCATCATACAATAGTCTTTTCTGGACCATTGTAACTTGAAACCAGACTCAACATACAATGCTACGAACAGTCCAGATCTGCGAAACGTGTCAATGGCTGGAAGTATGACCAATCGGAATGCGCATTCACTGGTAAAACCCCTGTGTTACTGAAGCGTATGCACTGAATTCCTGTCTGGTATCGCCTCCCTACAGTACAGGGAGGTATTACATATTCTGTACTACTCTTTACCTGTGCCACAGTTGGCTGCTCCTCTGGACACGAAGGGCGGCTCCATCTTACTTTTTTAGAACATTGTGTGTACTGTACAGAGCCCTGAAGAAGCTCCTGTCCTCTACATAGACAGGGATTTACAGCTCCCAGCAGATCTTTCTTTCTTTCTTTAATATGTAAGAAATTGCTTTATCTATATTAGTTATCTACTTATTTTTGTTTAATCCTCACTTTTTCCTATTTTTGGATGACATTTTGGTGGCTTCAGAACCAATTACCAGGTTTCCATAGAGTTATGTAGGTCTGCATACCCCCCTTCAATATATCTCCTGTATAATACACTACAAAGCTGTACTAAGTTTTCATAGATCTGTGTAATGTAGTATAACAATAGAATCAACCACTCCCTGTCACGCAGGGTCTCCCTCCCAAAAACAGAGATTTTTGGCACAGTGCGGCAAATTGTGGTGCACAGTACACCATCACTTTCTGCTTCTGACCTGGTAAACCAGACAGATATTGTAAGTATGCTTTTGTTCACTTTAAATTTTTCTTTACTATATATATATATATATATTTTTTTTTTTTTTTTTTTTAAACAGCAAAAAGACTGGATTATTGAATATTTTCTAATAAAATGAGGGGTTTGGAGGCGTATTTATTGGAATAAATGTTTTAAAATAAAAAACCAAAAACGTGTGGGTAAAATTTTGACTTATTTATGTCTCAGTAGCAAAAGCAGACTAATAGACTGCATCAGTTACTAAGCCAGGGCTTAGAGTTAGCCCCTGGAACAGCTAGGGCTAAACCCTGGACAAGCCGGGCACTTTGCACTGATGGTACCCAGACAGATACCCCTTGGTTTGAAAATAAGTGGGAGCCTATGATTTTTCTGTAAATTTATAAAAAAAATTGCATAGGGTCTCCCCTATTTTTAATAACCAGACAGATACCATTTATTTTGGCCCTCCCCAGCCAAATACTAGCCTGCTACCGCTTAAGTCTTGTACAGTGATTATTAATGGTCAGGGACTGCTGGTACCTGACTCTGGGCCGGTGGAAACTTGGGTAATACGGGGTAATGCTAAGCCCTAGCTTAGTAATGGAGGCCATTGATCAGATGTTTCCGCTACTAAGCCAAAAATAAGTGAACATATTTTTTTTAATTAACATTTATTCCAAAAAATATGACCCCAGACCCTCAGTAACCATTTTATTAGAAAACAAATCTTCAGATGTCATCCGGTCTTCTTTCCTGTAATAAAAAAAAAAAAACACAACTTGTGGCTCTTCAGCTGTTGTAAAGCTACAGACTCACAGACTGTGCCGGATCCTTCACACATGTGCTTATGATAGTACATGTGTAGAACACTACATTTCCACCAGCTTTCCGGCACTAATGTCAGTAATGACGTCTCTTGCAGGGAAGCTGGCAGAAGTGGGTGCAGCATGCACTTTGCAACCATGGAGAGGTTGCACTGCACATGCTCCAGTTACAAGCCGTACTTCCGTGGACTGAATGCACTGATGGCTGATGAGGGACACAAGAAGGTATTTAAATGGGACTGGCAGAGATTGAGTTAGGTGAGTATAACTTTATTATTATTTTACCCCACTTCTATAAATTATGATATTCCCAGACAACTATTAAAATTTTGTTCTTCAGGTCAGTACAAATCACAGAAATACCCAGTTTATATAGCTCTTTTTAACTTTTACTACTTTTAAAACAAGTTTAAAATAATATATGGGGATGGGCGATGACTCATTTTTGAACCAGGATCTATAAATTTTATTGGTACTATTTAGGGGTAGACAGAACTTTTTGATCACTTTTTATTTTCTTTTTTTTGTGGGATGTGCTGTGACCTAAAATCCGAAATTTTGACATTTGTTAATACAAATTATGTTTCTTTTTTGGAGTTTAGACTATTTGGAAAAAACACTATATATTTTTTTAACAATTTTTTTAGTGCCCGTAGGGGACTTTTATAAGCAATCTTTTAAATGCTTATACAGTACACAATAACACTATTTTATGGCACTGTATTGTTAGAATGGTGAGCACCTACTATAGTCTGCCTGTGGCAGGCCATACTAGAGAATCTAACATGGCAGCCACTGAGGTCTCCAAAAGGACTCCAGTTGCCATGGTATGTGATTGCATTAGGAAGGGGCCGATCAGAACCTTGACTAGTGGGGTATCTGTCAAATCTACATTCTGTGGTTGATAAACTGCCAGGATTGGACTGAAGTTTGCCAACTGCAGCCATGTGTCAACACCTGTGGCAAATTGAGAGGGCTCAGCTCTGTTTGGTTAAAGGGGTACTCCGGTGCTTACACATCTTCTCCCCTATCCAAAGGATAGGGGATAAGATGCCTGATCGCGGGAGTCCCGCAGCTGGGGACCCCCGGGATCATGCATGCGGCACCCCGTTTGTAATCAGTCCCCGAAGCGTGTTCGCTCCGGGTCTTATTACGGGCGACCGCAGGGCCGGCGGCGTGTGACGTCATGCCTCTGCCCCCGTGTGACGTCACGCTCCGCCCCTCAATGCAAGCCTACGGGAAGAAGGTAAGGCAGCTCCAGCTGTCATCTCAAGCTGTTCGGCACGCTGAGATTTCACCGCCCCAATCCCGAAAAGCTCAGCTGAGCTAGCCAGTATGATTTCTCCCAGTTGATCGCGGCGTCTAAAGGGTTAATACCAGACATCAGCCCGATCGGCGATGTCAGGTATTAGCCGCGGGTCCTGGTTGCTTATAGAAACAAAGACCCTGCAGATACGAAGTGTGCCCAGCTTCACAGATCGGGAGCCAGCCATGGGCATAAATATACGTCCGTGGTCGTTAAGGGGTTAAGAGGACTTCACTAGCTGGGCCGAGGAACTAGCTGAGCCTCAGTTACTGTACTTCCCAGAATGGCCTGTGCCTCTCCATGCCTGATGTAAAGATTGGGCAGAAGCTGGACTTTGGAGCTACACTTCATTTTATATTTATATATATATATATATATATATATATATATATATATATATATATATATATATATATATATATATATAAAGTAAAAACACAATGGCAGAAATACCTTTTGAGTAACTATCTTGAGGCTGTCCTTGTTGTATCTTTTTTGGCTCGTTTTGAAGGAACAGGGCAATCAGACAAATTGAGATCTTCAGCTCTCTTGTTCTGTTTTTTTGGGGTCATACCTAATAAATAAAAATGCATCATGTGTTAAAATTTTCATTTACAAAAGAGCTTGAAAGAAGAGATAAAAAAAAAACACAGGGGGTGCTCCCTGATAGGAGCACCCCCTGTATCTGCTGGTGTACCCTTCACCACATCCAGGTGATATACCGACCTTGTTTGAAACTGCACTGGGATGTGCAGCAAATGGAGAGAATGAAGGTGATAGCGGTTGCTGGCTGCTGCACTCTTACCGGTATCACACCCCAATAATGTTGACCGATAGAGGATAGCAAAAAGCGAATATAGTAAAAAAAAAAAAAAACAGTTAAAAGGAGGCGCTGCACAGACTGTGGTCATGAAGAAAAGACTCGAGCAGCACAGGACAATAAACATTTTATTGGTGTTTTTTGGGGACAAAGCGTCTCGGCATACACTAATGCCTTCCTTAGGTCCACTTACAGTTCCCAGATGCCGAGTATGTTCGGGGCTGGGGTACTGGCAATAGGAGTCCTGCTTGTGTCTGTGATGTTGCGGTCCATGTCGACACACAAACCGCGGCAGTACAGACACAAGCAGGACTCCTATTGCCAGTACACCAGCACCAAAACATACTCAGCATCGGGGAACTGTAAGTGGACCTGAGGAAGGCAGTGTATGCCTACATGCGTTATCCAAAATAAAACACCAATAACATTTTTATTGACCACACACTTTTTTTTTTTTTTTACCATATTCGCCTTTCATTTACAAAATAATACTCTACACTCTTAAAGGGGTACTCCAGGACTATAGTCATGCCACATAATCTGTCTTTGCAGATGTAAAATCTCTTTCTCTGAGACTCCACTGGGGGACACAGGAACAGTGGGTAAATTGCTTGCTGCCACTAGGAGGTTGAAACCAGGCAACAAAAAAGAGCTCTGAGCTAATCAGTTTAGTCCTAAAGCAGTAGGAGAGGACAGACAAGAAACCAACAAAAGGTTGTCCGAGGAAAACCCCAGACAAAAAAAAAAAGACCAAACAACCCCAGACAGACAACAGACTCTAAGGTTAACAAACTAACAACAAATGGGTGGGTGCTGTGTCCCCCAATGGAGTCTCCAAGAAAGAGATTTTACAATAAATATAAAAAATTCATTGGGGGACACAGGAACCGTGAGACGTCCCACAGCAGTCCCCGGGGTGGGAAAACAGAATCCAGACAGAGGAATCAGGGGGAAGGCAAATCCTCCACTGCCTGTAACACCTTGCGACCAAACCTGGCATCAGTGAACGTGGAAGCGCGCACTGGTAAATGCGTGAACAGACGACAACATGGCTGCCTTACACACCTGCAAGGCTGAAGCCCTGTTGTGGACCGTCCAGGAGGCCCTGACAGAACGGGTGGAATGAGCCGTGACCTGAAAGGGCAGGACCTTCCCCTTACAGTGATAGACTTCTGATATGGCAGACCGGATCCACTAGGAGATGGTCGCCTTAGAAGCTGGAAACCCTTTGCACCTACCTTCAGGAAGGATGAATAGTAAATCACAACGCCGGAACAAGGTGGTGAGTGAGAGATAGGCCTGTACTGCCCAGACAACATCCAATTTATGGAGGGAGCGCTCCCTAGGGTGGGTGGGGCCGGGCAAAAAGGAGGGGAGAATGATATTCTTGTTCATATGGAAAGCAGAGACTACCTTCGGCAGCAAGGAAGGAACCAGCCTAAAGACAACTTTGTCCTAATGAAGGACCAGAAAGGGGGAACACAGGAGAGAGGCGCCAGTTCTGACACCCACCGAATGGAGGTAACCGCAATGAGAAAGGCCACCTTCCATGAAAAGGGAAGCGAAGGGAGACTTACCGGAGGGTCTCAAACGGGGCGCCCGGAAAGGTGCTGAGCACCAAATTCAGGTCCCAGGGCACGGTGGGAGATCTGTAGGGCGGAGCGGCATGGGCCACCTCCCTGCAAGAAAGTGCGGACATGAGGGTTGAATGCCAGGGGACACTGAAAAAGGATGGATAGCACTGACAACTGTCCCTTGAGAGAGCCAAGTGTCAGATGTGTTTCCAGCCCTACTTGAAAGAAGGAAAGCAGATTCAGCAGTGAAAAGTTGATGGGAGACAGGGACCGGGCCTTGCACAACTGAAAATAGACCGGCAGGTACAATGGTAAATCCTTGCAGACTGAGAAACCCCGTGCCCTCAGCACCGCGGTTTTAACAGCCGTGCCGACAAATGAAGCGGCAGGGAATTGTGGTGGCTGAGGGGACCCTGACACAGCAGATCAGGGCAGTCCAGAAGGCGCCTGGGCTAATCCGGAGCCACGAGAATTGCCGAGATGCTGCCCGCCTTGACCTTCCTCACGAACTTGGGAAGAAGGGGAAGAGGAGGAAAGAGATAGGGGAGGGAGAACGTCGTCCAGGAGATCACCAGCATGTCCACGGCCAGAGAATCGTGGGACCACACGACGAAGAGAGGAGTCTGGAGTGTAGGCATGACGCAAATAGGTCCACATCCAATGTCCCCCAGAGGTTGCAGATCTCCGCAAACACCTCCGGGTGGAGAGAGACCGCTCTCCGGGATCGGCCGAGAAACGGCTCAGAAAGTCTGCCTCCCAGTTGTCTACGTCCGGAATGTGGACCACTGAAATGGAGGGAACCTGGTGCGCCGCCCAGACCAGAATCCTGGTCACCTCCCCCATTGCCGAGAGTCTGCGGGTGCCACCCTGGCGGTTGATGTACGCCACCGCCTTGACGTTGTCTGTCTGAACCCGAATGGGATGCCCCCAAAGGAGCCACTCCCAGTGAAGGAGACAGAGGAAGATGGCTCCCAGTTCCAAGACACTGATGAAGAGTCGGGTCTCCCTGGGGGACCAACGGGCCTGAACTGCCCGATCATGAAACACTGCCGTCAGCCGATTAGGCTCTTGTTGCTTGTCAAGCCCTGCCAGTGTAGCTCCCTCCTGGAGAAATAGGGAGTGGAGCCATCAAAAGAGGGACTGGAGTACGCCGAATCCCCATTATCAGGGCACGCCGTTTGTCTAGAAGAAGCCAAATCTGAGTCACTGTGGTATCGAAGCGGCGCACCAGAAAAATCAGAGACTGGGAGGGGAAGAGATTGGACTTCTTGCGATTGAACACCCAGCCGAAACTGGTCAAGGTCTGAAGCGTGATGCGGAGACTCTTCCGGTTCTGTGCCAGGGACAGAGCTTTGACCAGCAGATCGTACAGATAAGGGAGCACCGACACTCCGAAAGCGGAGAATGGCTATGACTGCTGCCATGATTTTGGTAAAGACCCTTGAAGCCATGGCCAGCCTCTAAGGGCAGAGCCACAAACTGAAAATGGCCCACCGGGATGGCAAAACGGAGAAAGCGCTGGTGAGCCAGGAAGATCGGGATGTGGAGGTGAGCGTCCTGTATGTCCACTGAGGTCAGGAACTCTCCTTGATCCATGGACGCAACCACTGAACGGAGGGACTCCATGCGGAAAAACCACAGGTGCAGATGCCGGTTGAGTAACTTCAGATCGAGTATCGGCAACATGGTGCCTCCTTTCTTGGGAACTACGAAGAGATTTGAATAGAATCCCGAAAAGCGATCCAGAGGTGGAACCAGAACAATCACCCCCTGAGCATGGAGAGTGCGGAGCACAGACTAAAAGGCTGCAGCCAGGGCAGGAAAACATGGGGGAAGGGACCAGAAAAAACAATCCCAGGGAAAAGTACCAAACTATTCGTAAGCCGTCAAACCCAGGAATCCTGCACCTGCGCTAACCAAGTGTCTGGAAAGAGGGACAGATGACCTCCCACCTGAGAAGGATACTCGGGTGGGGTGCCCCTCTAGGTGAAGGGAGGCTTGCGTCTGCCTGGTTTGGTGGAAAAGCGGGCCAAACTGTTATGAGTCTGACGGCAGCCTGAGGCACAGGACGGAAAGGGACGAAAGGAAGAGGACTTTCAGTGGGAAACTGCGCTGTCTTCTAATTTGTGGTAACAAGGAACTCTTGCCACCTGTCACCTCAGAAGAAAATTTCATCCAGGCGCTTACCAAAGAGACGGCCGAAAAGGGCAGCTCTGTAAGGGATTTCTTGGAGGTGGTGTCAACATTCCAGGCTTTGAGCCGCATGGAGCAACGGATAGCCACAAAGCAAAGGACGCACAACGGGCGAACTACAGAGACGCTGAGCACAGGTAGTCCCTTGCATTCAACATCTGGAGTGCCAGGTCAGCCAAGTCATCCAGTGGGGCCCGGGACAAAATGACAAGGCGAAGTTGGGAAGCCCAAGCCGACAAAGCTTTGGATACCCAGGTGGAAGCGAATGCCGGAAGCAAGGATGATCTTTCTGCTTCAAAAGCGAATTTGGCCAGATTCTAAATTCGCTTATCCAAAGGATCCTTAAAGAAAGCAGAGTATGCCAAAAGAAGGGTAGTGGACTTCAACAGGCAAGAAACCGTAGGATCCACCATAGGTGGGGCAGTCCATTTTGAGACCAGGTCCTGGGAAAATGGAAAGTTAGCCACTTGGAAGCGCTTCTCAGGATGCTTCCAGGCTGCATCCAGCAGCTCGTCGAATTCAGTGTGAGGACTGAAGACCTTAGGAGCATGGTGGAAGGAAACTTCTGGAGCTGGGTCCGAAGTTACAGGGTTCTGCAGATGAAAGGTATCTCTGACAGCTGACACCAAACTGTCCACCATGTCTTACATGCTTGACAGTTCCTCAGAATCCGAAGGCAGATCTGACCCCTCAGCCACCAGTTCCCCTGGAGACCGGGAACATACTGTCGGATCCTTAGACTAGAGCGTGGCAGGCCTGGAAAGGCAAGAAGGCAACTGGGAAAGGCCGTGGGGGTGCTGCCAGGGAGCAGGAGAGAGGCAGCAGGAGTGGCATGGCGAGGACACAACCCGAACAAGGGAGTCAGGGGAAGAGTCTGAGGACGACAGTCTAAAGTGCTTGTGAGAACGCCGGGCAGATCTGTCACGGGAAGCTGAGTGCTCCTCCCGAGAGGATGGTCGCAAGGAGGACCGCTTCAATGCAGAAGCCACCACTTAGGAAACCTGCGCCAAACCAGAGATCGACAGAGAGGGAGGAGACCCATCCCGGAGTAGGGTCAGGAAGCGCACGTTCCAGGGGGCCGTCCAGAGCAACAGGCACCGGAGGGTTGGGATACTTACCTACCCCAGGAGATACTCACCTATGGTGTCTTCAGCCAGCCAAGTGCCACCTGCACCAGGCCATAGCAAGACAAGGAGTAATAGGGGGGACCTTGGCGAGAAGGGGTTAACGGCCCATACTTTATGTACCGTGCCCCTTCATCGCATGTGGGAGAACAGGCAGTGCCATGCTGCTGTCTCCCAAACCTAAAAAGAACACAAAAGAGAAAGAAAAACTACAACCCAAGCTGGAAAACAACAAAAAGGAAAAGACCAGGTCTGGAGAACTCCAGACCTACGTCGGCCTCCTACTGACACTAAGCTAAAACCAGTAGGTTGGGTATATTCTGCCAGGAGGGGCAGACTTTCTTTTTTGTGTCAGCAAACATATACCCACAGTTCTTGTGTTCCCCAATGGAGATGACCGAGAAATCCCAATTTTATATATATATATATATATTTTTTTTTTATAACAGCAGCTAAAAAGAAACTCAATTGTTATTGCCCTGGTTCTGCAGTTTTTAGAAATATCCCACAAGTAGCCTAGTGAGCTGCCTGCATCAATCACAGGTCCCAGACAATAAAATAAAATTAGAACACACAAAAAGGACCCCAATAAAGAAACTACTGCCCCCCCCCCCCCCCCCCAATGAATTTATGTAGTGGTATAGTGAACAGTTTTACCCTACCCAAACTAGGTGAGTGGTGGGAGGATAATAAAGCAAAGAAAGCAGACAGTGGGATGGATAGGTTAGAGAGGGGTCAGGACATAATGGTGGGTGGAGAGGAGTCAATAACGTTAGACCCAATAACGCAAAAAATCCCATTAGCCCCAATAACTTAAATAATAACATTAGACCCAATAACTCAAAAAATCCCATTAGCCCCAATAACTTAAATAGTACAATTAGCCCTTATAACTCAAATAATAACATTAACCCCAATAACTCTGAAAATCCCATTAGTGAGACTATATGTGTAAAACTTAATGGAAACTTAATGGTAAAGTGTATGTTCACAAATGCCAGAATCCTAGCAAATAAAATGAGGGAGCTTGAGGCCTTGATACTGGAGGAACATATTGATATAGTTGGGGTCATTGAGACATGGCTGGACTCCTCGCATGACTGGGCCGTTAATCTGCAGGGGTTTACATTGTTTCGCAAGGATAGAATGAACAGAAAAGGTGGTGGAGTCTGTCTGTATGTAAGAAGTGGTATGAAAGTCAGTGTGAACGATGCCATAGTGTGTGATGATTCTGAGGATGTTGAAACACTGTGGGTAGAATTACAAAAGGAGGGAAATACTGAAAAAATAATATTTGGTGTAATCTACAGACCCCCTAATATCACTGAAGAGATAGAAGGTCGGCTGTATAAACAAATAGAGAGGGCCGCCCGGGCAGGTACAGTGGTAATAATGGGAGATTTTAACTATCCAGATATAGATTGGGGCCGGGGACTGGCTAAAACTACAAAGGGGAGAAAATTCATAAATTTATTGCAGGATAATTTTATGGGCCAGTTTGTGGAGGACCCAACAAGAAGTGATGCCTTGTTGGATCTGATCATTTCCAACAACGCAGAGCTGGTTGGTAATGTAACTGCGCTGGAAAACCTTGGTAATAGCGACCACAATATAGTTACTTTTGACTTAAAATGTAGAAAACAAAGACAGGCGGGGAAGGCAAAAACATATAACTTTAAAAAGGCAAACTTCCCTGGGCTGAGGGCTGCACTACAGGACATAGACTGGGGGGAGGTGTTCTCAAATACTGATACAGAAGGGAAATGGGACATCTTTAAAATCAACTCTAAATAACTATACAGCTAAATATATACCAAAGGGGAACAAATATAAGCGATTAAAACTAAATCCTACATAGCTGACAAATGATGTTAAAAGAGAAATAAACAGCAAAAAAATAGCCTTCAAAAAATTCAAATCTGATGGGTCAGCTATAACATTTAAACAGTACAAGGAGCTTAATAAAATCTGTAAAAATGTAATAAAAACAGCAAAAATTCAAAATGAGAGACAGGTGGCCAAAGAAAGCAAAACTAATCCTAAATATTTTTTTAGATATATAAATACAAAAAAAACAAGGACAGAGCATGTAGGACCCCTTAATAATGATAATGGGGAGGTTGTCACGGGCGATCAAGAGAAGGCGGAGCTACTGAATGGGTTCTTTAGTTCTGTATACACTATGGAAAAAGGAGCTGACATTGGCCAGGTCAGTGCTGGTAACACATCATGTAATGTACTGAACTGGCTTAATGTAGAGATGGTACAAGGTAAGTTAAGTAAAGTAAATGTAAGCAAATCTCCAGGGCCAGATGGACTACACCCAAGAGTTCTTAGAGAGGTAAGTTCAGTAATATCTGTACCCTTGTTCATGATATTTAGAGATTCTCTGGTGTCTGGTATTGTGCCAAGGGACTGGCGCAAGGCTAATGTGGTACCAATCTTCAAGAAGGGCTCTAGGTCTTCGCCAGGCAATTATAGACCAGTAAGTCTAACGTGCATTGTGGGTAAATTGTTTGAAGGACTTATAAGGGATTACATACAGGAATACATAGGGGATAATAGTATTATAAGTGATAGCCAGCATGGGTTTACTAAGGACAGAAGTTGTCAAACCAATCTAAATTTGCTTTTACGAAGAGGTGAGTAGAAGCCTTGACAGAGGAATGGCTGTGGATATAGTGTTTCTGGATTTTGCCAAAGCGTTTGATACTGTCCCTCACAGACATCTGACAGGTAAGTTAAGGTCCTTGGGCTTGGAAACTTTAGTTTGTAACTGGATTGAACACTGGCTCATGGATCGTACCCAGAGAGTTGTGGTCAATGATTTTTACTCTGATTGGTCCCCGGTTATTAGTGGTGTACCCCAAGGTTCAGTACTGGGCCCGCTGCTGTTTAATTTATTTATCAATGATATAGAGGATGGTATTAACAGCTCTGTTTCTATCTTTGCAGATGACACCAAGCTTTGTAGCACGGTACAGTCTATAGAGGATGTGCATAAGTTACAAGATGACTTGAATAGACTAAGTGTCTGGGCATCCACTTGGCAAATGAGGTTCAATGTGGATAAATGTAAAGTTATGCATCTGGGTACTAAGAACATGCATGCATCGTATGTCTTAGGGGGGATTAAACTGGCAGAGTCACTGGTAGAGAAGGATCTGGGTGTACTTGTAGATCACAGACTACAGAATAGCATGCAATGTCAGGCTGCTGCTTCCAAAGCCGGCAGGATATTGTCATGTATAAAAAGAGGCATGGACTCAAGGGACAGGGACATAATACTCCCCCTTTATAAATCATTGGTACGGCCTCACCTGGAATATGCTGTTCAGTTTTGGTCGCCTGTTCATAAAAGTGACGCTGCGGAGTTGGAAAGGGTGCAGAGACGCGCGACTAAACTAATATGGGGCATGGAACATCTTAGCTATGAGCAGCGATTAAATGAGTTACAATTGTTTAGTCTTGAGAAGAGACGTTTAAGGGGGGATATGATAAACGTATATAAGTATATAAATGGCCCATACAAAAAATATGGAGAAAAACTGTTCCAGGCTAAATCCCCCCAAAGGACGAGGGGGCACTCCCTCCGTCTAGAGAAGAAAAGGTTTAGTCTAAAGGGGCGACACGCCTTCTTTACCGTGAGGACTGTGAATTTATGGAACGGTCTACCTCAGGAACTGGTCACAGCAGGAACAATTAACCGCTTTAAAACAGGGTTAGATACATTCCTGGAACAAAATAACATTAATGCTTATGCAGAATTATAAAACTACACCCCTTTCCCTTATCCCCTTACACCCTTCCCTTCAATTCCCTGGTTGGACTTGATGGACGTATGTCTTTTTTCAACCATACTATGTAACTATGTAACCCCACAGGTGTTACCTAAATTTATTTTCCTGGACTGATGCACTGCAGATGGTGAGAAATGCCATCTCTATACCACTATTATGTTGAACCCAGGGCATGTCAATGTAAAAATGTGCCCTTCACAAATTATGCTCTTCTTCCATATTCTAACACCCTACATATGGCCCTCACCACTGTGTGTATTTGAGGCCAAACTTCTTTATTGACACATTAGTAACTGACAGTTGCAGAAATTCAGAGGAAAAAAAAAATGTAAACACCCAAAAGTGATCACACTGAAAAACCTACACCCCCCCAAGCGTTAAATAAATGCATGTTCTTGGATTGGACGCACTGCAGTCGGTGAAAAATAAAAAAGGAGATTTTTATGCTTACCGTAAAATCTCTTTCTCAAAGGATCCATTGGGGGACACAGACCGTGGGTATATGCTGCTGTCTCTAGGAGGCTGACACAATGAAAACAAGAAAGTCGGCTCCTCCCAGCAGGGTATACCCGCCCACAGGCACCTGAGGTAATCAGTTTTAGTCCCAGAGCAATAGGAGAAGACCGACAGGACAAGAGAAAACCACAAACTGTCCGAGCAACCTGAAGAAAAGGTAACTGAACACACCCTCGGACAAATAATTGAAATAGGAACACCAGAAAAAGGGTGGTAGCTGTGTCCCCCCAATGGATCCTTCAAGAAAGATTTTACGGTAAGCATAAAAATCTCCTTTTCTCTATCGGCTCCATTGGGGGACACAGACCATGGGACGTACCAAAGCCGTCCCTTGGGTGGGTAAGGAAATCAGTCAGGTGGACAGCTGGACCACCACCGCCTGCAACGCCTTACGGCAGAGAGGAGCATCAGCTGATGCAAAGGTATGAATCTGGTAGGACCTTGTGAAAGTGTGCAAAGACGACCATGTGGACGCTTTACAGAACTGCGAGGCCGAAGCCACGAGGTGGAGAGCCCAGGATGCCCCGAAAAATGGGTGTAATGAGCCAAAACCCTGAAGGGTGGGATCTTCCCCTTGCAGAGGCAAGTTTCCGAAATAGCAGACCGGATCCACCGAAAAATGGTGGCTGTAGAAGCAGGTTGTCCTGAACGACGACCTTCCGGAAAAAACAGAGTCACACTGCCGAAAGGAAAAGGTGACAGAGATAAGTCCGAACAGCCCTCACCACAACAAGCTTGTGGGGCAAACGCTCCCTGGTACGAGAAGTGACCGGACAAAAAGGACGGCAGGACGATGTCCTCATTGAGATGAAAAAGTCGAAACCATCTCAAGAAGAGGGACGGACCTGGACGGAAAACAACTTTTCCTGGTAAACAACCAGGAAGGGAGAACGGCAGGAGAGAGCTGCCAGCTCTGACCCCCTCCTAACCGAGGAAGAGCAATAAGGAACGCAACCTTCCAGGGAAGGAGGCGAAGGGGAATGTCCCAGAGAGGTTCAAAAGGAGCGCCTAAGACCAAGTGTAAGTCCCAAGGGGAAGAAGGAGGTGCAGCGTGCGCCACTCCCTGAAACAGGTCTGGACATGAAAATTGAATGCCAGAGGGGGTTGAAAAAGAATCGAACTTTGACCCTTAAGGGAGCAGAGAGCCAACCTTTGGGCCAGCCCGACTGCAAAAGGGAAAAGGGTCGGGAAAGGAAAACCACGACCTGAGAAAAAAAAAAGGCTGAGGCTCACACCAACGAAAATAAGACCGCCAGGAATGGTGGTAAATCTTTGCAGAGGAACACTTGAGAGCCTTAGCATGGTGCGAACCACTTGGGAAGAGAAGCCGCGGGTCCTCAGAACCGTTGTCTCAACCGCCACGCTGTCAAAAGCAGAGATGGTAAATTGGGGTGGCACAGGGGACCTGAGATAGGGGGTCTGGAAGAGAGGGAAGGGCAGCGGTAAGGAACGCTTTGGCTGTGGCAAGACGTGCAGAGGTCCAAGCCTGGAGCGCCCCAGAGGTTGCAGGTCACTGCAGACTCCTCCGAATGTAGGGACCACTTGCCTTGGTCGGCTGAGGACAGGCTGAGAAAGACCACTTCCCAGTTGAGTATGCCCGGAATGAAAATCGCTGGGATGGCCGGAAACCTGAGTTCCGCCCAAAAGGGAATTTCCCAAAGAAGCAAGCAAAGATAGAAATGCCTTAGTCCCAAGCATGTTGATGGGACGAAGGGCTTCTCGAGGGACCAAGGCCCTAGATCGGACGGTCCTTGAAAACACCTACCCAGCCAGACAGACTGGCAGAAAGGTGTAGGAAGGAGCACCCCTGAAGAAGCAGGGGAAAACGAAACCATCATAGAAGGGACCGACAAGACTGTCGAGATAGAACGATCTTGCGGTCGAGAGACCATGGAGACCTGTCCCACTGGAAGAGAATCACCAGTTGAAGAGATAGGTGATGAAACTGGGGGAATGGGACGGCCTCCACGGCTGCCATCAACCGACACAGGACATCCATGCAAAAGCGAATGGAAACTGGAGCAGAGTGCCGAAGTCATAGGACTCCCGAAAAGAGAGTCAGCCGACTGACCGGTGGAGTCGAAAGCGGGCAAAGGCCATGTCAAACTGGAGCCCCAGGAGAAAGGTTGGACTTGTCCTGATTGACCATCCAACCGAAGAGAGACAAGGTCCGGAGGTCGACTAAGAGTCTCCAGATTCTGGGCCCTGGTTGGAGCTCTGATCAGGAGGTGGTCCAAGTAAGGAATCCCTGAAACAACTCTTGTTCATAAAAAGGGATATCACAGGCGCCATGACCTTGGTGAGGCCCACGGGGAAGTGGACAGACCGAAGTGAAGAGCCCCAATAGAAAAGACCGTCCGGAACTACAAGGCGGAGGTACCACTGACGACCGGGAAATATTGGGATGTGGAGGCAGGCGTCTTTGATTTCCACCAAGGAAGAAAAACTCCCCTTGACCCATGGACGCCAGCACCAAACGGAGAGACTCCATTCAGAATGGGAAAGCAGAAGATGCTGGGTGAGATGATTGAGAACCAAGATTGGGCGAACAGAAACGCCTTACTTGGGAACCACAAAGAGGTTGGAATAAAAACCTTGAAAAACATTCCCTTGAAGGAACAAGGACAATAACCCCCTGGATGAAAGGGAACTGGAGCATGCCCCGAACTGCCTTCGCTAGAGAGGGGGACGGGGAAGGAAAAAACAATCCCATGGAAGGGAGGCATATTCGACCCTGCATCTGTTGACTACCACATCCCTGACCCAGGAATCCTGAACGTGCGTGGTCCAGGCATCCCAGAAGAGTAAGAGGCGACCCACCAACCGAGAAAAGTCGGCGGGTGGGGGCGACCCTTCAGGCAGAGGTAGGCCTACGGGTGCCTGATGGGGCCGCAAAACGGCCGTAACTGTTAGCAGACCTCCGGGAGAGACGGATCAGGAAAGAAGGAGCCCTCTTCTCGTAAAGGCGCCTGGCTGGACCCTTGTTGTTACCAAGGGTACGCAAGACCGAAAGGAGGAGGACTTCAGATAGAAAGTGGTTCTGCAAGCCTTATCCAGAGGCAATAAGGAGCTCTTTACGCCCATTGCCTCACTTCTTGAAGGCGGTGACCGCTTACCAGGCTTTAAGCACATGGATCGACGAAGGGCTACCAGGTAACCTGTGGCAAAGGCAGCACAGCGGCCGCGCATGGAAGCAGAATACAGAAAATCTCCAGCTAAGGAGAATTGAAGAGCTAATGAGGAACTTGTTGTCCCAAAACCAAATTAAGCCAAAGTCTCCACTGCCTTGTCCGCTGGATCCTTGAAGGCAGCCGCACCAGCCAACGGCAGGGTAGTCGCCTTAGAAGGTGGTGAGACCGGTGGATCCACAGTTGGAGAGGAGGATCACAGAGCAATGAGATCTATGGTGAAGGGATACCACGCTTGAACATTCTTGTCAGGGTGCCACCAGGTGGATTCCAGCAGGGCGTCAAATTCAGCGTGAGAGCTGAAAGTCTTGGGTGCCAGACGGGCACAAAAAAAGGAGACTTCTGGAGCCACGTCCGAAGTTCCTGGGTCCTTTAGATGGGAGGTGTCTCTTATGGCCGAAACCAATGAGTACACCACATCAGGCATATCCGTGCGGTCCACAGAGTCAGAGGCCGAATCAGAAACCTCATCCACAAGTTCTCCAGGAGAATGGGAACGAGGTGAAGCAGCCCTGAAAGGGGTCGGGCACGATGAAAGGGAACTGTTGGAGCCACGTCCGAAGTTCCTGGGTCCTCTAGATGGAAAGTGCACCATGAACGACATATATGTGCGATCTTCTGAGTCAGAGGCCGATCGGAAACTTCATCCACAAGTTCTCCAGGAAAAAGAGAACGTGTGAGGCGGCCCTTGCTACCAGTGGGAGCAACGGGGCGATGCCTGAGAGGGGCGTGCCCGTGCCTGCCCAAAGACTTGGGGGATGAGTGAGATGCGAGAACGTCCGTATAGGGGGAAAAATGGGACCCTCCGGATGGCCGGTGTAGGGAGGGCCTCTCCAAGGCAGTCACCACATACCGGGAGACCTGAGCCAAGTCGGATATAGACTGGGAGAGGGAGGGAACCTAGGCTGAAGGGGCGGCTTTTAAAAAAAAAATTTATTAGAACCCACCGGATCTGGAAGAGTAACCGGTATAGAAATAGCAGGTGGGGTCTTGGGGAGCAGTGGTGTAGGCCGAACAAGTGGTTCAGCAGAACCGGACATTTTTCAAGTTACAACCTTGTTCCCTAAGGCAGCTGTGATCCATGAGAACTGTGGCTGAGATGAGAAAACCTCTGAACCAATAGCCAGAGGGGGCTGTGCTTAATCCAAGGGCACTGTGATTGGCCCTGCAACAAAAAAAAACTATACGCGCGCACAGTTCGCACCCTTATGCAGGCTTCGGCGGCTCTGGGTGGGCAGAGTCAATGCGCACCGGGCTGCCGAAATTAGATACAGCCCGGATCTTAAATGGAGTCCGCTCCCGGCCCCGAGCGCATATGCGGGCGGGACTTACTGCCGGCAGCCGCGCTGCCGAGATGAAGTAAAGCCCCGACCTTAATGGCGCCCGCTCCCAGCCCCGAGCGCATATGCGAGGAAGGGGAGGGAGCGGGCGAGGCTTACTGTCGGCAGCCGCGCTGCCAAAGTGAAAGTGAGAACGGTCGTCTAGTGCCCGCAATGAAGAAGCGCCGCGGCTGTCTTCAGCAGTCGCGCTAGTCAAACACCATACACACAAGTCCAGTGAAACACCAGACACACTGCTCAGCCCCAGATATAATAAAAA
Organism: Hyla sarda; assembly: GCF_029499605.1. Classification (NCBI taxonomy): domain Eukaryota; kingdom Metazoa; phylum Chordata; class Amphibia; order Anura; family Hylidae; genus Hyla; species Hyla sarda. The sequence goes on from NC_079193.1 coordinate 264,198,816, forward strand.
TCCCCCCGTAAAGGCAAGGAGGGAATCCCTCCTGGCCAGCCCAACAGCCCACATATAGCAGAGTGGGCCAGAAACTAGGGGTCTCCAGAGGTTGAAAGTTCGCTCCTGTGAGAAAAAAAAGGGGGAAAAAAAATACTCACCTCAGTCAGAAGAACTTACCTCATGAAGTCTTCCTATGAAGTCTTCAGTCAGCATTTTCACCTGTGGCAAGCCAAGCTCATAGCGAGGCGAACAGGGAGGTAGGGGGACCCGGACCCATGAGGTACAACCCCAAGCGCTGACCGTTGGCGTGAGGGGGTTAACAGTACATTTTGAGTGCGACTCCATATCCAGACCTCCATGGGTTGATAAATTTGATTTCCATTGATCATTTTTGTGTGATTCTGTTGTCAGCACATTCAACTATGTAAAGACGAAAGTATTTCATATGATTGGTTCACTCATTCAGATCTAGGATGCGTTATCTTCGTGTTCCCTTTATTTTTTAGGGAAGGTACATTGAAGTAACATAAGGAGAAATAAAAATGGGTAAAGAAGGGGCTTCCGGTTCCGGCGCGCGTATGAGCGGTCGCAGGTGAAGGAGCTCCGCGCCCCGCCACCACTTAGTTCTCTCCCTCCCGCATCCAGACCGACAATACCGGCGGGTGATAGTTACCTACCGGTACTGGAATCGCTGGCGCACCGTATGGAGACATATCTTCGCCGCAGCGGAGACCCAAGACGCCGGCTCCCCGCAGCAACAGGCGGCCCTCAAGATGGCGGCGACTGAGGAGAACAGACAGGAACTCCAAGCGCTCACGCAGACAAGCTCTCAGGTCAGCACACAGGGGTCAGAGTCTGTGGAAATGGAGGAGCAGCCCACCCTCCCTGACAGAGGGGATTCGGGAGGGATTCCTTATACAGATATAGCAGTGGTGGTAGCACGGATTCTCCTGCCGGAGATACGGGCCTCAGTGGAGGCAGCCATCTTAAGCACCATGCAGCAGCTCAAAACAGAGGTGTCAGCTCACACCGTACAGCTCACTGAACTGGAGCAAAGGGTCAGTTGCCTAGAAGAAGAAGTATGCGCCAGCAATGCTACGGTTCGCACGCTTACCAGATACTAACTTGTTTCTAAAAGAGAAGGTGGAAGATTTGGAAAACCGCTCCAGGAGGAGTAATTTACGTATAGTAGGACTGCCTGAGTCAGTCATGCCTAACCAATTATTGCAGATATGTGCCAAGGAATTGCCAGAAGCCATGGGACTGTCAGGTCCTTGTATAGCAGAAAGGGCTCATAGGATTGGGCCACCTTTACACATGTCAGCACAGTCTCCAGCAGATGATTCTAAACCCCGCCAAGTCATAGTGAAATATCTGAACTATGCCGATAAGGAACTGCTCCTGCGTACGTTTAAAAAGATGCAGTCGCCATTGAAGATAAGGGGTGTTAAAGTGCTGTTATTTGGGGACTATTCCATAGAGGTGGCTAAACGTCGCAAAGCGTATTCCTCAGTATGCTCTTCCTTGGTGCAGCAACAAATTCGCTTTGTCCTACAGTATCCTGCGAAATCCTGAGGCAGCGGCGGCTAAATTGGCCTCTTTGAAACTACAAGATGATGGATCTCGCTCACAGCAAAAAAGATGCCGAACGGATAAAGACAACACTATTCCTGCAACACCTACCTGACGAGACTCTACTAAGTGTTGATGAGTATTTTTTTCATTTTTTGCCTTCTCCTGGGACGCGGTTGGATGATGGTGGGGGACACGAATTTTCAGGACTGTCCTAATCTCATTATTGAAGGTTACCAGTTCGTTATTATATTTGCTTATGCCCTGTTATGTTTGCTATTTTCATACTGCATATCTAGCTCGTGGAGGGTGGCATACCAGCTACCACAGGGGGGGTTGATTGATGTTTTCTAACTATGTATATGTGCATTGTTTTAAGTATGCGGGGGGCTTGTTCAGTTGTGCCTCTTCCTCCAGGTACCAAATTTTCCTGCTCAGGGGTGCGTGATAGAAGGTACCTGAGTGGGGATGGAGGTGGGAGGGGAAACAAGTGCATCTGTGTAATAGGGGGAGGGGGGGGGGGGCGCGGCGGGAGGGTTTCATGCTTTAGAACCAGCTATTATTCTTGGTGGGGGCGGGATGGGTGCGGGAAGGTTGTGGGTATTTAGCGATAGCTTAGTGAGGAGTGAGTGCGCCTCTAGTCGTACGCGGAAGAAGAGAAGCCCGAGTGGATAGTTAGCACTAGGAGGGTGATGAGGATGTTGTGGTTCTGTGTTCTTGTTTCTGTCTTATGGGCACAAGCTTTGGTGCCGCTTGATTTCTTTGAAGATGCATTCTTGGTCTTCTGTATCTTACTTGTTTTTCTTCTTTTCTTGTTCTCTTTTCCGGTCTCTCTTGTCTTTTCCTGCCCTTCGCGCCGGGATCTTTCACCTCTCATGGTTACTTCCAGCTATTATATTTCTTCACTATAGACACCCGTTATGAAATTAGTCTCCTGGAATGTAAAGGGGCTTAGATCCCCAGCTAAGCGGCGGATGGTATTGCGGCACCTCAAAAAACTGGATGTAGATGTGGCTTTACTGCAGGAGACGCACCTTCCCGATTAAGATTTTCCTCGCATGAAACAGTTCTGGGTGGGGGAGGTGCTGGTGTCACCTGCTGACAAGGGGAAAGCCGGGGTGTTACTGCTACTCCACAGACTACTACAATACAAGGTACATACTCAGGAGAGGGATGATCAGGGGCGTTTCCTACGAGTGGTTTTGGATACACCAGCGGGTTCATTCACCTTATACAATATATATGGCCCTAATTCATCTAATCAATCTTTTTTCTCTTCTCTAGAAGCAAAGCTGTTGCAGGAAAGTTCTCCTGACATCATAGTGGGAGGGGACTTCAATACCGTGGTACACACTGAGGAGGACAGAAAACACACTAGAAGGTTGGATGCGGGGGGGGGCTCCAGAGAGGCACATGTGTTAAATGACTTGCTGTGTTCGTCATCGTTGGTGGATGTATGGAGGTATTTTCACCCTATGAGACGGGAGTTCACGCATTTTTCTCACGCGCAGCGTGCTTGGTCCCGCATAGATTACTTTTTGCTTCCCCAGGGTTTACTCGCTAGGGTTACAGACGTACACATTGGGGATTTGATGATCTTGGATCATGCCCCGGTGTATCTCACACTGCAAGAGGTTTACCCTAAGGGCACTGACATTTTATGGCACTTTCCTACCTATCTAGCCTTTGACGCTGATTTTGTAGCACGACTGAAGGGGTGGTGGCTAGAGTTTGCAGCGACCAACACAGAAGCACTCACATGTCCAGCTCTATACTGGGACACAGCGAAGGCAGTCCTGCCGGGTAGAATAATCGCATACGCAGCGGTTAAAAAGAAAAAGTGCAAAGCTGATTAAACCTTACTTTCAAATAGGTTACGGACAGCATATAATCAGTTTTTACTGGCACCGACACAAATTAATATGGAGGCCTGGGTGGCAACCAAAAGACTTTGAGGCCTGTGTGGCATCTTAGGACGCGATATATAGGGACCGGAAGGAGGTAGACCTGTTTAAATTTGTTAATAAGGCAGGGAGAATATTGGCAAGGTTGGCCCGACCCCGGGAACAGAGAGAATACATTCAAACATTGAAAGACAAGAGGGGAATTACTCATTCCCAACACAAAGATATTAATGCAGTCCTTCACAAGTTCTATTCGGACCTATACTCTAAAGATAATACGGATGATGAGGGAGGGAGACAGTTTCTCAGGGGACAGAGTTTGCTCAAATTAGCGAGCGAGGACAATGATGTCCTCAATGCGCCTATAACGCAAGAAGAAGTGATGACATACATTAAATCGCTGAAAAATGGGAAGGCCCCAGGCCCAGATGGCTTTAGTGGAGAGTTCTATAAGGTCTTAGTGGAGGAAACAACGCAGCCTCTAACAACGTTATTTAACAGCATTTTAGGGGGTGAACCCATTACTCCATCCAGTAACACAGCATACATTAGAGTTCTATACAAAGAGGGTAAGCCTCCTGAAAACCTGGGTTCATATAGACCCATTTCATTGATAAATCAGGATCTCAAGATATTAACAAAGATCATGGCGGATAGGCTGGCTTTGTTTTTGCCTTCTTTGCTGGGCTCTCATCAGACCGGCTTTGTTAAAGGCCGATCTGGGGTGACTAACATTAGAACGGTTTTGGCTGCGTTGGAGGCTACTAATGGAAGAGAAAGCGTTCAACAATGTCAGATGGGCCTGGCTGGACAGTGTCCTTGACAAAATGGACGTGTTTTCAAATCATTTATAACGACCCTCTACTAGGATCTTAGGGCTAGGATATACACCAGGTTTCCTGTCTGATAATATTAGCCTGCAAAAGGGGACCAGGCAAGGATGTCCCCTTTCCCTCCTACTGTTTGATTTGGCTCTGGAGCAACTGGCAGTACATTTGAAGCGGTCACCCATATTTAGGGGCATCAGGGTAGGAGAGGAGGAAGTGAAACTTGCCTGTTTCGCCGACGACATGTTATTCATGGGGTCCCCTAACTCTCAGCTGAGAGATGTCTTGGACGTTCTGGAGAATTTTGGTCGCTACTCAGGCTACAGGGTCAATGTAGCCAAATGCCAACTACTATACTTGGGTCATGGTAACCATAAAACATCACAGGAATTGGGGGTGGAAGTGGCAGGTAAATTCCTCACATACCTAGGTATTACGGTAGGAAGCACGCCCTCATCACTATACACCTTGAATTACGTCCCACTGTTTAAGCGCATTACACAGGAGCTGATCAGATGGCAGACCCTTCCTTTATCGTTATTTGGAAGAGCGCATCTCCTCAAGATGGTTAGTTTTGGGAGGTTGCTTTATCCTCTACAAATGATTCCTTTGCTTTTGCGCGATTTAGATGTGTCTAGACTGCAGTCGGCATTTACGAAATTCTTATGGAATGGCAGGAGGCAAGGATAGCTTTTAGAAAACTGTGCCTGCCATTGCATGAGGGTGGTATACAAATACCTGATCTCCGATTGTACAATCTGTCCGCTTTACTAAGACATGCTAGAGATTGGCTGCTGGATGCGGCGCGGTTTTCCAAAACTTCTCTGGAGAGCGCGCTTGCACGCCCATGGGACCTGAAGGCGCTACTGCATGTCCCTTATGCGTCCCTTCCGTCACATATCAAATCAAATTTACTACTAAAAGATACTATCGCTACATGGAAGGCGACGAGGAAATTGTTTAGTTTGCCTTATATTATGTCCGATCGGTTGCCTCTCTGGAATTCCCCGTTATTCCCGCAGGGTACGAAGGGTCATGCCTTTCGGATATGGAAAAATAAGGGTTTACATTATGTACGCCAACTATTTTCAGAAGAGGAGGGCAAATTGTGGGACTGGGAGACGGTGAGATGCATGTATGATATCCCTCAAACCCAGTTTCTACAATTTACGCAGTTGCATTCATACGCTAGGAGTCTTCCCAAGGGTCGGGAATATCTTTCTAGGGAAGCGGTGTTTGACACTCATCTGGGGCCCGCTAAAGGTAGGCTTTCTTTATCATCATTATACCTCACATTGAAACAGATCTCGCTGCACTCTCTGGGGGAGTCCTTGTTCACCTCATGGGGTGAAGATTTGGGTATTACCGGGGCTAGAAGTAAATTACTGGAAGGGTTGAGACACGTGAGGAACTCTATGGTGAATGAAAAATGGAGAGAAACACACTTTCGTAGGTGACTTAGGGCGACTTATGCATTTAACCTGTCATATACGGATGCACCCGCACATTATTTAAGGAGTTGCCCTAAATGTGATCTCCCTAGGGCAAATCTATTACATGCGTTGTAGGACTGTCCCCATCTGCAACCTCTGTGGAAGGAGATTCAGAAGTATGTCCGGGAAGTATGGGAGGTTGAGGTTCCCCTGTCTCCATTGGCGATGATCTTCCATTATATCCCAATCTCGTCGTCAGAGGAGGCAGGGGGCACGCTGGTAGCAACTAAGGGATTGCATCTCATGCTATTGGCCACAGTCAAAAATTTGCTTAAACAGTGGTTACAAAAAGATATCCCTACGCTCGGTCAAGTAGTAGACACCATGAAGGAGCTACTTTTCATAGAGAGATTAGACACATTGAGAGACACAGGAAAGAAAGCTGGTAAGTTTTTAAAAAATTGGAGGAAATTCCTGGAATATGCATATGCACCCAGTGAGCTTACCAAATTGATGGAAGAGTTTGTCAACCCCTCATGGTATTGTGAGGCTAGTCTTAATGGCTCACTGGGTGGCTTACGAATCACTTGATGCATGGGGGGGTTTCGGCGTCGGGGGCTTCTGTATTGTTTTCTGTACTCTGTATCTTTATCTGTACTTTATCTATGCTGTCTTTCTACTGTATCTATGCTTTTACCATAGATCTACTTATTTGTCTTTTCTATCTTTTTCTTTTCTTTTTCTTGTTCCTTCTATCTTCTTGAGCCGACGGTTGGGCTCTTAGTTGAGGCTTCCAGGTTCTTCCTAATAAGGAAAGTTCCATACCTGTGGAACCTTATTTTATTTCATTGTTTATTTTGGTTCCGACAAAACTAGAACTAGTAGATTGTGACATCACATGGTATAATTTCGGTGTGCCAGTATATTAGACGGCTGTACTGTGTTGATTGACAACAGTCATTGTATCTGTTCCTTGAGTTGTAATATGAGAGATGATTCTTGACCTTGGTACTCATTCATATGCTCATCTTCATTTGAAACATCTTGTGCTATCATTGATACTCATCGTACAAACCGTTCACGAACAGCTCCCTGCGCAGCACGACAGGACTCTATTGCATTTACTGGCTGAGTATCTGGAAGTCAATACTGTGTGATAGTCTCTTATGCAGCTGTTATGATGTTGTTGTTTATTGTAAATTTTCAATAAAACATTGTTTAAAAAAAAAAAAAAAAAAAATGGGTAAAGAAATCACCTACGTATGGTATGCTTTAAAGGTGCATTCACACGTACGTTTACTTCCGTCCCGTTTTTCTCCAGTCACTGCCTCCTAAGCGGACCATGCAACTAACGGATACAAATGCATGACATTCTATGGCATCCTTTTTTTCATCCGTTAGTATGAAAAGTCAGCCACCTACAGACTCCCGCAGTCAGGACTACTACTAGTAGTAGTTCCCTGGCTGCGGGAGTCCGCCGGTGGCTGAAGAGACTACATTAGTGCTTGTACTACTAGCCCCATCATGGAACAGAGTATGTTCCATGATGGGGGGAGTAGAACAGGGACTGAGGGATTGATTGCACTGGGTCTCACTTCTGACACCCGATGCGATCAGAAGTTATTAAGCAGGGGAGTGGGCGGTATGCTCTACAACCCTGCGATGTATCGTGTGTTTTAACTTTAATTTTTAAATCCCCCACGGGGAGCCCTGAATGGCCGGTACTGAGGAGCCATTTAGGGCTCTCAGTGGGGTTTTTAAAAATGAACATTGTGAGTAGCAGCTGGGGCCATATGTATATTAAAAGTGCTGTAGGTGGGGAGGGGGGGCAAGATATACAGCGCTGCAGGGGGGGGGGGGGCGCAGACATATAGCCTATATATCTAGCCCTCCAGCACATTTATAATATGACCCCCGCCAGCGCATTTATAAAGATATACATCCCGCTGTGCATGTATGATATACATCCCGCAGCGCATGTATAATGTGCCCCCCACAGCTCTGTATGTGAAACGCATTCTAGCAGCAGCATCGGCCAGCCCGATGCTGCTGCTGATAAAATACTTTTCATAAATAGTGCTGGGTGGGGGCAGATAACGCTATATGCCGTCCCCCCAGCACATCTTTCTACATATGCTCCTGCAGCGCTACTTATGGAAAGTATTTTATCAGCAGCATCAGGCCGGCTGCTGGCCGATGCTGCTGCTAGAATACTTTTCATTGTATTAGCAGCATTAGCTGCTGCTAGAATGCTTTTTACATATAGCGCTGCGGTGACATATTATACATGCGCTGCCCTACGGGGGTATATTATACATGCGCTGCCCTACGGGGGGTATACTAATCATGCGTTGCGGGGGGTATATTATCCCCTTAAGGACCGAGGTCATTTGGCCTTTAGGACCGAGCCATTTTTTGCAAATGCGACCTGTGTCACTTAATGCATTAAAGGATAGGGGATAAGTTTCAGATCGCAGGGTGTCCGACCACTGGTGCCCCCCACGATCTCCCAACAGTCAGTGGCCAAGGGCTGTGTCCGACCACCGCATGACGCAGCAGCCGACACGCCCCATCAATACATCTCTATAGGAGAGCCGGAGCGCTATAGGAGATCACGGGGGGCCCCAGCGGTCTCAAACTCAACCCCTATCCTTAGGATAGGGGATACGTTTTCTTATCCTGGAGTACTCCTTTAATAACTCTGGGATGCTTTTACGTATCATACTGATTCTGAGATTGTTTTTTTTGTGACACTTTATGTTGGTGGTAGATTTTCGTTAATACTTGCATAATTTTTTTTTTTTTATTCCATAATTTCATGAAAAATTAGAAAATTTTGCATTTTTCTAACTTTGAAACTTTCTGCTTGTAAAGAAAATGGTTATTCCAAATAATTTATATATTGATTCACACTAACAATGTCTACTTTATGTTGACATCATAAAGTTGACATGTTTTTACTTCTTGAAGACATTAGAGGGTTCCGAAGTTTAGCAGCAATTTTCAAGAAAATATCAAAATCTGAAGTTTTCAGGGACCAGTTCAGTTTTTAAGTGAATTTGAGGGCCATTAACCCCTTAAGGACCCAGCCAATTTTCACTGTAGGAGCCGGCCATTTTTTGCACATCTGACCACTGTCACTTTAAACATTAATAACTATGGGATGCTTTTACCTTTCATTCTGATTCAGAGATAGTTTTTTCGTGACATATTCTACTTTATGTTAGTGGTAAAATTTTGTCGATACTTGCATCATTTCTTGGTGAAAAATTCCAAAATTTGATGAAAAAATTGAAAATGTAGCATTTTTTTTTTAACTTTGAAGCTCTCTGCTTATAAGGAAAATGAATATTCCAAATAAATTATATATTGATTCACATATACAATATGTCTACTTTATGTTTGCATCATAAAGTTGACATGTTTTTACTTTTGGAAGGTCCCGTGCCATCTGAGAAACCTTGGCGTTGGTGTGCGGGCTCTGGTGTGTCCTTAATATAAGGATACACTGGCAAATGTCTCAATTTTAACATCAGTGTTGAGGGATTAGCCAATGTCATTGTATACATCTACCACAGTAGTGCACCTAAATTTCTGTATTGTATTATTCTAATTGTTACACATCCACACCGTTTATCTGGTGTAGGATTCTATTGTGGCACTTGTAGTCCGCTGCAGGCATCCTCCATTGTATGCATTTTTATGCTGGGGATCGCCCCTAGCAACGGACTACAAGGGCAGGATCTGCTCCCCCAGTATATATGCACAACTGCATTTGGGGTTGAGCACCTCCAGCCTTTGAGACCACGTTTTTTGTTGTTGTTTGTAAATGTATACGTGGAGGTGTGTAAACTCCATATGTTAATACGCCTTGAACATTTTCCAGGCAGCATTAGGGTTGCACCTGTGAGGCCATGCACCTATATCAGCCAACCTGGGTGGGGCTTGTAGCCTCTCTCCCCCCTTCCATTGTATGTGTGCTTAGTCACGCTGGAGGGAACTGGGAGCAGGCTGCATGTCGACCTAGTGCTGCTGTAATTGCCCACTGGCCCCTGGTTTTTGCTTATTACGCACAGGTAGGTTAGCATTAGGTCCCGTGCCATCGGAGAAACCTTGGCGTTGGTGTGCGGGCTCTGGTGTGTCCTTAATATAAGGATACACTGGCAAATGTCTCAATTTTAACATCAGTGTTGAGGGATTAGCCAATGTCATTGTATACATCTACCACAGTAGTGCACCTAAATTTCTGTATTGTATTATTCTAATTGTTACACATCCACACAGTTTATCTGGTGTAGGATTCTATTGTGGCACTTGTAGTCCGCTGCAGGCATCCTCCATTGTATGCATTTTTATGCTGGGGATCGCCCCTAGCAACAGACTACAAGGGCAGGATCTGCTCCCCCAGTATATATGCACAACTGCATTTGGGGTTGAGCACCTCCAGCCATTTGAGACCACGTTTTTTGTTGTTGTATGTTTTTACTTTTGGAAGACATCAGAGGGCTTCAAAGTATAGCAGTAATTTTCAAATTTTTCACAACATTTTCAAAATCGAAATTTTTCAGGGACCAGTTCTGTTTTGAAGTGGATTTGAAGGGCCTTCATATTAGAAATACCCCATAAATTACCCCTTTATAAAAACTGCAACCCTCAAAGTATTCAAAATGACATTGAAAAGGTTTGTTAACCCTTTAGGTGTTTCACAGGAATAGCAGCAAATTGAAGGAGAAAATTCAAAATCTTCATTTTTTACACTCGAATGTTCTTGTTGTCATGCTAAAGAGCTCCAAATATGAATCACTATTTTTAATATAACATGGCAATATGATCCACCATTTTGTATGTCTTTTCAGAAGGCCTAAAATGGAGTACCATTGATTGAAAATGTACAGACATTTCCTGAATATCTGTAAATGGATACCTCTTCAAACAGACATGTAAATAAGCCAAACAATGGCTTATTGGTAGGCTCCTTACCAAACAATGGCAGAAGTCTTAAAAAGTAAATGTTTAAGGTATTCACATTTTAACCGTGTTAGCTGAGATTTCAGTACAATGGCTCTCATATGTATTGACCTAAGTGATACTGGGGAGTTATATAATCCAATTGTTCAGGAAGAGAAGTCAGACAACATGACTAGTTCCAGCCAGGTGAACTAAAAAGGCTAAAATATAATGTCTTCTTATAAAGCATTCTCAATGTGATCCTTATAGCATGAATCTTGCCCTATCATACTGTATTGATGTATTTAACAATATGTATGTATGTGTGTATATATATATATATATATATATATATATATATATATATATCTATATATGATAAATAGTGGCATTATAACTTTTAGTATGATTGTGTATACAGCTATATAGCTAAATGCTGTATTCAGATGTCTAATCATATAATTGGTGTTGCCTGATGGATTAATTCATGAGTATTAATCTCAGGAATAATACAGCGTACTATGGAAATATAGTAGCCATGATATATATATATATATATCTATCTACATATATATCACTTATGGTGAATTTAATCATACTGGCTATAATTAATGATTAGCTGTGATGTCATGAGCTTAGACATGTGACTTGCCCTGATCTCCATACACACACCCTCCAAACATCATTGGATAATATATTTGTGGGGGGAGGATCTTTTAGATAGGGGACAAGTTAAAAAGAGGGTGTGGGACAGACACAGAGACACATCCTGACACACCGACCGAGAGACAGCCACACAGACAGAGGGACCCATCCTCATCACAAGGGGGGGAGCCATGAAGAGTCAACGAGAAATACTTCAGTCCATAAGCCCATTTCTTCCCACCGGTGATGACTAGAGGCGTTTCCATGGGATCCAGGCAGCCATCTTTCTTTTATCCAGAAGTGCTCTTGGTAAGATACACTGGTTTCTTATTTGACTAAGTTACCTCATTTTATGGACAGTTATGTCATGTTTATGAGCAGACCAGCTTATTACATTTATATATATATATATTTTCCATTGGGAGATGGTAACTGTAGTGTATAAGCCCCCCCCCCCCCCTTCTACTGCAGATGAACGGGGCGTCTTATGGGGATTCATGCAATAATCATATTGCATATATAGCATAGTCTGTTGGGATCCCACTCTACTTATATACATGACATAATAATAATTACCACGAGAAAACTTAATTTAAGTTTTCCTAATAATTAGTTTATTTTTATACTGTATCTTACCAGGGAAAAGCTGTGGTTAGGACTGGGCGGGGTTTATTCCCATTTTATATATCTAGAGATAATATGCCCATAGGATATCATATAATGTGATGATCTCTACACATAGTAATATACTGATAACTGAACTAACCCACTTCTGTGACCAGGTTTAATGTTGTTCGTTAACTTACTAATACCACATAGTTTAAATCTGACAATAGGTCATTGATATTTTCTTTATATCTTTTTATTGATATCATGGTCTGTTTTTATTGCTCTCCTTAATGTTAATCAACTGTAACAAATAAATGTACTTATTTTTATAATAACTGTGTTATTATTTTATTACCGTATTTTTTGCCCTATAGGACGCACCGACGTTGGCTGTCCGGGCATGCTGGGAGTTGTAGTTTTGCAACATCTGGAGGTCCGCAGATTGAAGACCACTGCATAGGAGGTAATACTCACGTGTCCCCGCCGCTCCGGACCCGTCACCGCTGCCCTGGATGTCGCTCCATCGCTGTCGCCGTGTCCCCGTCGCTCCGGAACGTCTCTGCTGCTGGCCGGGTATCCTCGTTCTCCGTCGCCGCCATCACGTCAGTACGCACGCCAACGCACGTACGCGACGACGTGATGACGAGGAAGGAGAGCGCCGGCCATACAGGGGATCCCTGAACGGAGAAGACACCGAGGAGGCAGATAAGGTCCCTCCCGGTGTCCTGTAAGCACTAACCCGGCTATTCAGTCGGGCTGTTCGGGACCACAGCGGTGAAATCGCAGCAGTCCCGAACAGCCGGGTTAGTGTTGCTTTCCCTTCAGACGTGGCGGTCAGCTTTGATCGCCGCGTCTGAAGGGTTAATACAGGGCATCACCGCGATCGGTGATGTCCTGCATTTGCCGCGGGTCCCGGCTGTTCATGGCCGCAGGGACTGCCGCGATAGGGGTGTGTTCGCCGTGTTGACCATAATTAATAATTCATAAATGAGTTATTAACCCCCGACATTGTAGACCCAGTTATTGAATTTTTACAAGGGGTAAAAGGCGAGAAATCTTCCTAAAATGTGTAACCCAATTTCTCTCGAGTAAGAAAATACCTCATGTGTATGTCAAGGGTTCGGCGGGCGCAGTAGAGGGCTCAGAAGGGAAGGAGCGACAGTGGGATTTTGGAGAGTGAGTTTTTCTGAAATGGTTTTTGGGGGGCATGTCACATTTAGGAAGCCCCTATGGTTCCAGAACAGCAGAAAAAAACCCACATGGCATACCTTTTTGGAAACTACACCCCTCAAGGCACGTAACAAGGGGTCCAGTTAGCCTTAACACCCCACAGGTGTTTGACGACTTTTCGTTAAAGTTGGATGTGCAAATGATTTTTTTTTCACTAAAATGCTAGTTTTCCCTCAAATAATTTTTTTTTACAAGGGGTAATAGGACAAAATGCCACCCCAAATTTGTAACCCCATCTCTTCTGAGTATGGAAATACCCCATGTGTGTTGTGGGGCGTAAATGCTGACTGTACCACTTATTACATTACATGAGGGGTGTAGTTTCCAAAATGGGGTCACATGTGGGTATTTCTTTTTTTGGGTTTGTCAGAACTGCTGTAAAATCAGCCACCACTGTGCAAATCACCAATTTAGGCCTCAAATGTACATAGTGCGCTATCACTCCTAAGCCTTGTGCAACTGCAGAGCATTTTACGCCCACATATGGTGTATTTCCGTATTCAGGAGAAATTGTGCTACAAATTTTGGGGGTCGTTTTTTCCTTTTACCGCTTGTGAAAATAAAAAGTATGGGGCAACACCAGCATGTTAGTGTAAATTTTTTCTATTTTTTTACACTAACAAGCTGGTGTAGCCCACAACTTTTGCTTTTCATAAGGGGTAAAAGGAGAAACAGACCCCCAAAATTTGTAGTGCAATTTTTCCCGAGTACGGAAATACCCCATATGTGGCCCTAAACTGTATTCTTGAAATACGACAGGGCTCCGAGGTGAGAGAGGGCCATGCGCATTTGAGGACTAAATTAGGGATTGCATAGGGGTGGACATAGGGGTATTCTATGCCAGTGATTCCCAAACAGAGTGCCTCTAGCTGTTGCTAAATTCCCAGCATGCCTGGACACTCAGTGGCTGTCCGGAAATGCTGGGAGTTGTTTTGCAACAGCTGGAGGCTCCGTTTTGGAAACACTGCCATACAATACGTTTTTAATTTTTATTGGGGGGGGGGGAGGGGGACGACGACAGTGTATGGGGGTGTATATGTTGTGTTTTACCCTTTATTATGTGTTAGTGTAGTGTAGTGTTTTTAGGGTACATTCGCACTGGCATGTTATGGTGAGTATCCCGCTAGGAGTTTGCACTTCGGCAAAAAATTTGCAGCAGCCCAAACTTGAAGCAGGAAACTTACTGTAAGCCTGCCTGTAAGAATGTCCCCTGTACGTTCACATTGGGGGGGGGGGCAAACCTCCAGCTGTTTCAAAACTACAACTCCCAGCATGTACTGACAGACCGTGCATGATGGGGGTTGTACTTTTGCAACAGCTGGAGGCACACTGGTTACCTAACTAACTAAGTATTTTACAACCAGTGTGCCTCCAGCTGTTGCAAAACTACAACTCCCAGCATGTACTGATCGCTGAAGGGCATGCTGGGAGATGTAGTTATGCAATAGCTGGAGGTACACAACTACAACTCCCAGCATGCCGAGATAGCTGTTTGGGCATGCTGGGATTTGCAGTTTTGCAATATATGGAGGGCTACAGTTTTAGAGAACACTGCAAAGTGATCTCCAAAATGTGGTCCTCCAGCTGTTGCAAAACTACAAATCCCAGCATGTCCAGACAGCAAACAGCTGTTTGGGCATGCTAGGAGTTGTAGTTTTGCAAGATCTGGTGGAATACAGTTTAGAGATCACTGTATAGTGGTCTCTAACTGTAGCTCTCCAGCTGTTGCAAAACTACATATTCCAGCATGCCCAAACAGCTGTCTGGGCATGCTGGGAGTTGTAGTTTTGCAACATCTGGAGGGCTACAGTTAGAGACCACTGTATAATGGTCTCAAACTGTACCCTCTAGATGTTGCTAGGCAACTCACCGGCTTCCGTCTGATCCAGCCGCATGTCATCGCCGCCCGCTGCCTCCGACGCCCACACGGATCGGTAAGTGGATCTTCGGCGCCGTTCCCCGTCGATTCCCCGTTCTGCCCCGCCTATTGTGGGTGGGCAAGACGGGGAAAACGAAAGTTATACCCCCCCCCACCTCTGATCTGCTATTGGTGGTCGTGTCTAGACCACCAATAGCAGGGATAGGAGGGGTGGCACCCCTGCCACCTCACTCCTATCCCTTCAGGGGGATCGTGGGTGTCTTAGACAACCGCGATCCCCCTTATATTCCGGGTCACCATAGACCCGGAATCGTGCAAATCGCAAGTGTGAATTCACTTGCGATTTGCCGCGATCGCCGACTAATGACCCCCTGGGCGTTTTTGCACAGGATGCCTGATGAATGATTTCAGCAGGCATCCCGATCCGATCCCCGCCCCCGGCGGGAATAGCTGCAAAGTGGAGGTGAAAACTCAAAATCTCCATTTTTAACACTAACATGTTATTGTAGCCCCATTTTTTTCATTTATACAAGGGGTAACAAAAGAAAAAGCCCCATAAAATTTGTAACCCCATTTCTTGTAGGTATGGAATTACCTCATATGAGGATGTAAAATGCTCTGCTGGTGAACTACAGGTCTGAGAAAGGAAGGAGCAAAATTTGGCTTTTAGAGAGAATTTTGCTGAAATGGTTTTTGGGGGGCTTGTTGCATTTAGGAAGCCCCGACGGTGCCAAAACAGTAGGAACCCCCAACATGGCACTTTATTTTGGAAACTACACCCCTCAAGGAATGTAGTAAGGGGTACAGTGGGCCCTAACCCCCTACAGGTGTTGCACAACATTTCGTTAACGTTTAAATGAAAAAAATTTTTTATTTTTTTTACACTAAATTGCTGGTGTTACCCCAAATTTTGCATTTTTTACAAGGGGTAATAGGAGAAAAACCACTCCAAAATTTGTAGCCCCATTTCTCTTAAGTAAGGAAATACTCCATATGAGGATGTAAAAGGCTCTGCTGGCGAACTACAGGTCTCCAAATTTTGGAGAGAGAATTTTGCTGAAATGTCGTATTTAGGAACCCTCATGGTGCCAGAACAGTGGGAACCCCAAACGTGGCACTCCATTTTGGAAACTACACCCCATATAGACTCCATTTAGGGGTGTAGCAAGTTTTTGACCCTTGAGGAAAGTTTGTAGAACTAAGCAGTGAAAGTGAAATTAAAAATTTGGATGCATATTTTGCACTTTAAGCACAAATTTTTTTCACTTTCACAAAAATTTGAATCTACACCTGCCAAGGTATTGCTCTAGAGGTATAATGAGAATTATTTTTAGTTTTGTTAGGGGTTTAGGGAGATGGTGAAAATAAAAACTACATCGGCCAAGGTATTCATCTAGGGGTATAATATGAATTTTTAGTTTTTTTTTTAGGGATTTGCCAATTAGATTTTTGGAAATAAAATGTAATGGGGAAATTACTGAATTGCTCACTAATAATTAATAATGTAATTCCAAGGGTGCGTTTAGGGTTAGCCAAAGTAATTGTAAAAATAATTAAAGGGGATAAATTCAGATATCAAAAGACGTGTGATAAATTATGAAATGCACAGTCCGGGCTTGTGGGGACATGTCTCGCAGTGGTGTATGGAGAGTTATCTAATGTCATGTTTGGAGCATATCCGACACTTCTGTAGCCTCCTCCCCAATTCTCTACGGGGAACTACTCCAGAAAAATGTTGCCCTAGTACTATTATGTTCTCGGATCCTGTGGCGCTGCTTCCCTCCAATTCCTGACCCCAAACAGAAAGGCCTTTATAACATTTGCCTGAAATTGCAGGAATGTTCCTGTATTTCCTGCACGTTTGTACAGCACAAATGCATTGTACAGGGCAATTTGGAGGAGGTGCAGTGCCAATTTCTTATACTAGGCCTCTGTTTTGCGAAGGGCAGTGTACGGCTGCAAGACCTGATCAGACAGACCCCTCCCATGAACTTATTATAGTCCTGGATACACACAGGTTTAGGGGCTCTATCTGTGGTACCACATGTTATCCTTGTACACAGCCTTGCTTTCCCCCTTCTTCAATTTTTTCCATACAACATTTTTGGGAAGATCTCTTTGGTTTTGCCTAATGGTACCACAGGCCATAGTACCCTTGGCAAATAGGCATTGACGTAGTGGGACACTAGTATAAAAATTGTCAAGGTAGATATTATACCCTTGATCTAGCAGGGTGTGAACTAGATCCCATACAATTTTTCCATATTTTAATACAGGGGACACTCTGGGGGCTCCATTGTTGAGTCTTTTCCCTCATAGATTCTAAATTTGTGCGTTGAGCCTGTTGCACTCTCGCACAATTTATAAAGTTTTATCCCATACCTGGCCCGTTTGTTAGGCAGGTATTGCCTAAAGTGCAACCTTCCCTTGAAGTGCACAAGAGACTCGTCCACTGCAATTTCTTTTTCAGGGGTGTACACTTCAGAAAATGTTTGGTTTAAATAGTTGACAAGGGTCAATGCGATCAAAATTGGGATCACTCTGGGGTGGGCAATTTTCATTATTAGCATAATGTAAGAATTTGTGGAGGACTTCAAACCGAGCCCTTGGCATGACAGCACGGTATAATGGAGTATGGTAAATAATATCATTGCTCCAATAAGATCGAATTGTGGGCTTTTTAATTATGCCCATATTTAGCGAAAGGGCGAAAAAAATTATTTTTTACTCCAGTGGATTGGTTGGCCTCCACTGGTAAGGCCTGGCATGATATGCCTGTGGATGGGCTGCAATAAACTGCTCGCCATACCTATTGGTTTCTTCCACAATCATGCTAATCAACTCTTCTGAAAAGAAGAGCTGAAAAAAATCAGCTTCTTTTAACCCTGTGGTGTTAACACAAATGCCTGCAGTGGCCACAAACTCAGGAAAATTAGGTATAAAGCTAGAAGCCGGAGCCCACTCAGAGATGGTACTAGGACCTTGGTCAGTACTGGTACTGGTACTAGGACCTGGCTCAGTACTATGCCTAGGACGGTGACAAGGAGGTTCCTCATCAGAATTGGTAGAGGACGCTGTCTGAACCTGAGGAAGATGCCAAGAAGGCATAAGCCTCCTCAGTGCTGTACGTGCAATGCCTTGACATTTTCTGAAGACACTTTTAGTTTAGATAGTGGCGAAGTGTCTCTGATGTACCAACACTAGTACTATATATTTTTTTGTATTTTTATTTAAAAAAATAATTTTTACGGAAAAAAAAAACAACAAGATGTAACTGCGCTACAAACAACAAAACAGTGGGGAACTGTCACCACTGTCCTGAACAGATCTCTAGAACTAAGCTGGCGGTGAGACCAGTATAGAAAAAAAGAAATAGCAAACTGTCACTACTATCACAAATCAGTGACGGACTAGGTAAAAATGTAAAAAGGTAGTATGGAGGTGTATGAGGTGGTGATGGGATGAAAGGGTGACAGACTTATATTTCTTCACTGTAGCCTACAGCAGCTGGTGAATGAATGAATGAATGGAATGAATGAGAACAAGCGCTTCACTAGAGCCTCGCTACAGCACTAGGGATGGATGGATGGATGGAGGACAGCAGCAGGGGTAAAGGGCACCACAGCTCTTTTCTTTATAACTTTTTCTTTAGCTTTTATAAACTATCTTTCTTCTGCTACTACACAGGCTACAGCAGCTGAATGAATGATTGGGAAGAAGCGCTTCACTGCAGCCTTGTGTACAGTACTAGGGATGGATGGATGGAGGACAGCAGCAGGGGTAAGGGGCACCACAGATCTTTTTTATAACTTTTTCTTTAGCTTTTATAAAAGCTTTTATAAACAGTATCTTTCTTCTGCTACACTAACTTCAGCAACACAGGCTACAGCAGCTGAATGAATGGAATTAATGAATGGAATGAATTAATGAATGGAAAGAAGTGCTTCACTGTAGCCTCACTACAGCACTAGGGATGGTTGGATGGAGGGATGAATGGAGGACAGCAGCAGGGGTAAGGGGTACCACAACTCTACTTGTTCTTTAGCTTTTATAAAAGCTAACAGTCACACTCACTATAGCTCTTCACTGTAGCCTGTCAGATCTACAGGTTAGAGCAATAGGGACAGGTGGACGGAGCAGTAGCAGGAGTAAGGGGCAAAGCTCTTTTACTTTAGCGATTTCTGAAGCTGTTAAAAAAAGGACATTTTGGTTTACTTACCGTAAAATCTCTTTCTCGGAGTATCCATTGGGGGACACAGTCCGTGGGTGTATACTGCTGTCTCTAGGAAGTGTGACACTATGGTAATAAAAAAAGTCGGCTCCTCCCAGCAGGATATACCCGCCTTCAGGCCCTGAGCTAATCAGTTTAAGTTACAGAGCAATAGGAGACCAACAGGTCAAGAAAAACCCAAAACTGTCCGAGTAGCAGAAGAAAAAAAACTTAACTGAACACACCCTCGGACAGAGAACCAAAGGAAACCCCAAAAAGGGCAGGAGCTTTGTCCCCAAATGGATCCTCCGAGAAAGAAATGTTACGGTGAGTAAACAAAAATCTCCTTTTCTCTATCGGCTCCACTGGGGGACACAGACTGTGGGACGTACCAAAGTCGTCCCTTGGGTGGGCAGATAAGCAGTCAGGCAGACGGCCGATCCACTGCCGCCTGCAACACTTTACGACCCAGACTAGCATCAGCCGATGCGAAAGTATGAACTTGGTAGAACCTTGAGAAAGTGTGCAAAGACGACCAGGTAGCCACCTTGCAAATCTGCGAGGCCGAGGCTCTATTCTGGAGAGCCCAGGATGCCCCAACAGAATGGGTAGAATGAGCCTCAACCCTGAAAGGAGGAATCTTCCCCTTACAGCGATAGGCTTCCGAATGGCGGACCAAATCCACCGAGAAATGGTGGCCTTGGAAGCAGGTTGTCCCTTGCAACGACCTTCTGTAAGGACAAAAACGGAATCACACTGACGAAACGAAGAAGTGATGGAGAGATAAGACCGAACAGCACGAACTGTATCCAGCTTGTGTAGTAAGCGCTCCTTAGGATGAGAAGGAGCAGGACACAAAGACGGGAGCACAATGTTCTCATTGAGATGAAAGGCCGAAATCACCTTAGGCAAAAAGGAAGGAACTGGCCGGAAAACAACCTTGTCCTGGTGGATCACCAGAAACGGAGAACGGCAGGAGAGAGCTGCCAATTCAGACACCCTCCAGATGAAGCTGATCGCAACAAGAAACGCCACTTTCCAAGAAAGGAGGTGGAGAGACACCTCTCTAAGGGGCTCAAAGGGTGCACCCTGGAGGGCACTCAGAACCAAATTCAAGTCCCTAGGGGGAGAGGGTGACCGATAAGGAGGAACAGCATGCGCCAATTCTTGAAGGAAGGTCTGGACATGAGAATTAGAAGCCAGGGGCCGCTGGAAAAGAATAGCATGGGCCGAAACCTGACCTTTAAGGGAACTGAGAGACAACCCCAGTTCCAAACCCGACTGCAAAAAGGAGAGAAGAGAATCGAGAAGGTTACAGGGGATAAGTTCTGAGCTTCACAAAAACGAAAATAAGACCGCCAAGTACGGTGGTAAATTCTTGCGGAGGAGGGCTTACGAGCCCTGAGCATGGTCCCAAGGACTTGGGAAGAGAACCCGCGGGCCCTCAAAACCGCAGTCTCAACCGCCACGCCGTCAAATGCAGCGACGGTAAATTGGGGTGGCAAAGAGGACCCTGAGAGAGCAGGTCCGGACGGAGCAGAAGGCGCAGTGGAGCGTCGTCCAGGAGCCTGACTACATCGGCGTACCACGACCTTCGGGGCCAATCTGGAGCTACCAGAATGGCGGGGACATCCTCTGTTTTGAGCTTCCTCAGAACCCTGGGAAGGAGCGGAAGGGGAGGGAACAGATAGGGTGGGGCAAACCCCGCCCAAGGAAACACTAGGGCGTCCACGGCCAGAGCCTGAGGGTCCCGGGACTTGGACACAAAAGGAAGGATCTTCCGATTGTGCCGGGATGCGAAGAGGTCCACGTCCGGAATGCCCCAGAGGTCACAGAGTTGCGCGAAGACCTCTGGATGTAGAGACCATTTTCCGGGGTCGGGTGAGGACCGACTGAGGAAGTCCGCTTCCCAGTTGAGCACTCCCGGAATGTGAATCGCCGAAATGGCCGGAATCTTGATCTCCGCCCAGATGAGAATCTTGGTCACCTCTGCCATGGCTGCCGAGCTGCGAGTGCCGCCTTGTCGATTTATGTACGCCACGGCCGTGACGTTGTCCGACTGGACGCGGACAGGACGGGACTGAAGCCGGGACTCCCAATGAAGAAGACAAAGAAGAATCGCCCGTAATTCCAATAGGTTTATTGAAAGAAGGGTCTCTCAGGGAGACCAGAGTCCCTGAAACGTCCAATCCCTGAACACGCCGCCCCAGCCCGACAAGCTGGCATTTGTTGTAACTACCTGCCAGTGAAGGGGAAGAAATGACCACCCTTGGAGAAAAAGGGGGGAGCAGAGCCACTAGAGCAGAGACTGACGGACACTGCGAGGGAGAACAATCTGACGATAGAGGGACAGAGGAGGCCTGTCCCATCGAGAGAGAAATGCCAGTTGAAGGGGGTGGTAATGAAACTGGGCAAAGGGTACGGCCTCCATAGTTGCCACCATCCGACCCAAGACTTCCATACAAGTGCGGATGGGGACTGAGACCTGGGTCCGAAGGGAGCAGACCCCCGACAGAAACGTCAGACGTTTGTCCGGCGGGAGGCAAATACGGGCAGAGGCCGTCTCAAAGCGAGGTCCCAAGAAGGTTAGAGACTGGGTAGGACAGAGGACTGACTTGTCCCGATTGACCATCCACCCGAAGCGATCCAGAGTGTGGAGAGTGAAGTCCACATTCTCCAGAGTCTGGGCTCTGGTTGGAGCCTTGATGAGAAGGTCATCCAGGTAGGGTATCACCGAGACTCCCCTCGACCGTAACAGGCCCATCACTGGCGCAAGGATCTTGGTAAAGACCCGAGGAGCCGTGGCCAGACCAAAGGGGAGGGCTACGAATTGAAAATGCCCCTCTGGAACTGCAAAGCGGAGGTACCGAAGATGGCCTGGAAATATTGGCACATGGAGGTAGGCATCCTTGATGTCCACCGATGAAAGAAACTCCCCTTATTCCAGGGACGCCACCACCGAACTGAGAGATTCCATTCGGAAGTGGCGGATAAGATGATAACGGTTGAGACGCTTGAGGTCTAGGATTGGTCGCACAGAACCGTCCTTCTTGGGAACCACAAAAAGATTGGAATGGAAACCCCGAAACCGTTCCCCTGGAGGAACGGGAACGATAACCCCCTGGAGAAGCAGAGACTAGAGAGCCTCTCGAAATTGCTTCGCCAGAGAAGGAGACCGGGGGGCCCGGGATCGAAAAAAGCGATCCCTCAGAAGGGAGGCGAATTTGATTCGGTAACCGTTGGACACCACGTCCCTGACCCAAGAGTCCTGAATGTGTGAGGTCCAGATGTCTCGAAAAAGTAAGAGACTACCTCCCACCCGAAAAAAAAAACGCGGGTGCGGGCATCACTTCATGCAGAAGTGGGTTTGCGGTTGCCTGATTTGGGCGCAAAACGGCCGGACCGGTTGGAGTCCGACTTCCAAGACGGGCGCGCCCGGAACGAGGGAGCCTTCTTGTCCCGCGAAGGCGCCTGCCCGGACCCTTTGCTGGAGCCAAACGTCCGAAAGGACCGAAAGGAAGAGGACTTCCATTGGGAAGTAGGGCGAGCCTTATTTTGAGGCAACAAGGGACTCTTACCTCCCGTCACCTCAGAGATAATCTCATCAAGGCGCTTGCCAAAAAGACGGCCACCCATAAAAGGAAGCTCAGTGAGAGACTTTTTGGAAGCGGCATCCGCATTCCAAGCTTTAAGCCACATAGAGCGGCGGAGAGCCGCTAGGTGACCCAGAGCAAAGGCAGAACAACGGGCTGGCTGCATGGAAGCTGCGCACAGGAAGTCCCCAGCTTTAGAGCATTGGAGAGCCAGAGCAGATAGCTCCTCTGGGGGGGGGGGGGCATTACCCACGAGGGGAACGCCCGCGTCTATTTGAAGACTCAATGGAAAAGTCAGAGGAGGCACCCCTAGTAGGCTTGGAGAGTGTGAAGTATGTGGAGACGAGGAGCGGGCCCTCTCAGAGGCCCTGCGAAAGGAAGGCCCCTTCAAGGCGGACACCACTTCCCGGGAGGCCACTGAACAGGAGACTTGGGTCAAGTCATCCATATACTGGGTCAGGGAAGAAACCCAGGCTGGTGGAGCGGCTGAATCCACCGGAACCGAAAGCATCAGGGGGTACCGGGGGGTCTGGGGGAGCAGTGGAGATATCAGGGCAATTGGGCTCAGTAGAGCCAGGCATCTTGGTATTACAGTGCTTACAGACAAAATAAGTCACTGACGTACCAGGTTTCTGTTTAGAGGGAGGAACAGCTCTGGGTACGGACATAATGAGAAAAGAGACAGGAACTTTCTCACCCTAGTCTGTGTCCCCTGGCAGCTGTAGTGAGGAGAACTCGGCTCCGTGCAGCTAGAATGTAAGAAACAGGCCAGCCAATAGAGAGAGAGAGGGGGGCGTGCCTGAAGCAGAGGCACTAACTAATTGGCCCCTCCTAACTAAAAATCGTGCCCACGGCGCTGATTGGAGGCTACTTCGCGCCTCTGAAGAGCTCCGAAAGCCCTGTGGGCGGAGCTATAGGCTGGCCGAGAAGAAGCTGTAATGGCACCCGCTCCTTGTCCCGAGCGCACATGTCAGCCGCATATGCGCTCGGGGAATAGAGCGGGCGGCCTATACGCCGGCAGAGACTGCCGGAGAAAGTGAAAGTAAGCCGGCACTGAGCGCGCCGGCCCGTACCAGCGCCGCGGCTGTCAGCCGCATATAAGGCGCTGCCGCAGAAAGTGAAAGTAAGCCGGCGCTGAGAGCACCCGGCCTGTACCAGCGCCGCGGCTGTGAGCCGCATTTAAGGCACTGCGGACATAGCCGCAAGTAACCACCACACACACACACAGTGAAGTGCCCATTGCAAAACATAGATGACATGCCCCCTAAGATGCCACTGCTCCCCCAGAATAAAAAATCCAGCCCCTGTATAAGCCAGCCCCATAACCTGAAAGATGGTCCAAAAACAGGGGGTCTCCAGAGGTTGCAAGTCCGTACCTAAGGAGAAAAGGGAGGAAAGTACTTACCTCAGTCAGAAGAACTTACCTAATGGAGTCTTCAGTGAAGTCTTCAGTCAGCTTTAGTTACCTGCATCACGCCTGGCTGCTATGTGCGAGCGAGGCGAGCAGGGAAATAGGGGGACCCGGACCCATGAGGTACCAACCCAGGCGCTGACCGTTGGCGAGGGAGGGTGAACAGCGCATATACGCAATGTCTGTGCCCCCTCGTAATGGGGAGACAGGGAACCGGAGTCCCTGAGTCCCCACCTGAAAACAGGAAAGAAAAAGGAATAAAAAACGAACACGTCCCTATACAAGGAAAACAAAAAATTAGAAGACCTGGTCTGGAGAATTCTAGACCATGTCCACCTCCTTCAGACACTAAGCTTAAACTGATTAGCTCAGGGCCTGAAGGCGGGTATATCCTGCTGGGAGGAGCCGACTTTTTTTTTTATTACCATAGTGTCACACCTCCTAGAGACAGCAGCATACATCCACGGTCTGCGTCCCCCAATGGAGCCGATAGAGAAAAGCTATTTCTACACACTGTCTTCTCTCTTCCTTCTTCTGTAACACTAATGCCGGCGTTACTGTTACAAAGTAGCTGAGACACTGTGATTGGTCCTCAGGGACCAATCACAGAGCTCTCGGACCAGGACCAATTACAGATGGTCCTGGGATGTCAGGAAGAGCTGGCCTCCTGCCGGTGACAGCAGGAGTTCTGCCTGTTAACCCGTGCGATGCCGCACATCGCCAGGTTAACTGCATGTCATATATAAATGTCATGATGTGCAAACTACCTGCACATCATGGCTTTTATATATGTCATTCTGCGGGAACGGGTTATACATGTGCTGTGGGGGGTAAATTATACATGCGCTGCAGGGGGTACATTACGCATGCGCTGCGGGGGGTATATTATACATACGCTGTGGGGGGTTAATATTTATAAATGGACGGAGGGCGTATCCATACGCCCTCCATATTTCCGATCACCGCCGCTCGCGGTGATCGGACTGGGATGACTGATGATATCTATCAGCAGGCATCCCGTGGCAATGCCTAGGGGGGGGTCCTGAGACCCCCCCATGTCGGCGTTCGCGGCAAATTGCCCGTCAATTCAGACCGGCGATTTGCCGCGATCCGGGCCAATCGGGTCACTGGTGACCCGATCGCCCTGAAAATAAGAATGATCAGAGCTGTCAGAGACAGCTCCGATCATCCTAAAGGATAGGAGCGAGGTGGCAGTGTTGTCACCCCCTCCTATCCCCTGCCATTGGTCGATCAGGCTGACGACCAATGGCAGGAGGGGGGCAGGGGGGTTAGAGTTCATTTCCCCCGCTCTGCCCACCGATCGAAGTCGGGGCAAAGCAGGGGGGAACACGGGCGGCGAGGGGGAGCATGGCCCGGCTTACCGGACCAATGGAGGCGGCATCCTGGAGGAGCGGCGGCAGCAGGAGGAGTGTGGCTGGACAGTGTGGCGAGGAGAAGGCTGCAGCGAAGATCGCAGTAAGTGATCTTCACTGTAGCCTTCTAAAAGCTGCAAAACTACAACTCCCAGCATGCCCAGACAGCCAAAGGCTGTCTGGGCATGCTGGGAGTTGTAGTTTTGCAACATCTGGAGGGTCACAGTTTGGAGACCACTGTGTAGTGGTCTCTAAACTGTGGCCCTCCAGATGTTGCAAAACTACAACTTTCAGCATGCACTGACTGTCTGGGCATGCTGGGAGTTTTAGTTTTGCAACATCTGAAGTGGCACAGTTTGGAGACCACTATACGGTGGTCTCCAAACTGTAGCCCTCCAGATATTGCAAAACTAAAACTCCCAGCATGCCCAGACAGTCAGTGCATGCTGAAAGTTGTAGTTCTGCAATATCTGGCCCTTCATATGTTGCAAAACTACAACTCTCAGCATGCGTGGACAGTCTGAGCATGCTTGGAGTTGTAGTTTTGCAACATCTGGAGGGCTGCAGTTTGGAGACCACTACTTAGCGGTCTCCAAACTGTTCTTCCCAAGTTGTTGCATAACTACAACTCCTAGCATGCCCGGGCATGCTGGGAGTTGTAGTTCTGCAACATCTGAAGGGCTAGATATTGCAGAACTACACGCACAGCATCCCTGACTGTCTGGCCATGCTAGGAATTGTAGTTTTGCAACAGCTGTAGGCACTCTGGTTGGGAAACACTGAGCTAGAGTGTTTCCTAACTCAGTGATTCCAACCAGTGTGCCTCAAGCTGTTGCAAAACTACAGCTACCAGAATGCACTGACAGACCGTACATGCTGGGAGTTGTAGTTTTGCAACAGCTGGAGGCACACTGGTTGGAATCCCTGAGCTAGAGTCTGTTTTCTAACTCAGTGGTTCTCCACCAGTGTGCCTACAGCTGTTTTAAAACTACAACTCCCAGCATGTATGGTCTGTCAGTGCATTCTGGGAGTTGTCATTTTGCCACAGCTGAAGGTTTGGGGCGCCCCCCTCCCCTCCATGTGAATGTACAGGGTACATTCACACGGGCGGGTTTATAGTCTGTTTCCTTCTACAAGTTTGAGCTGCGGCAAATTTTCCACCGCAGCTCAAACTCCCAGCGGAAAACTTACTGTGAACCGCCGCCTGTGTGAATGTACCCTAAAAACACTACACTAACACATAAAAAGTAAAACACTACATATACACCCCCTTTCCCAATAAAAATGAAAATGTCTCATACGGCAGTGTTTCCTAAACGGAGCCTCCAACTGTTGCAAAACCACAACTCCCAGTATTGCCAGACAGCCAAATACTGTCCTGGCAGGCTGGGAGTCTTGCAACAGCTGGAGGCAACCTGTTTGGGAAACACTGCTGTAGGGTGTTGGTGGAGACAAGCCCCATCCTTGTATCCGGGTTTGCCCCTATTGAAAATACCTTATTTAGGCCTCAAACGCGCATGGCGCTCTCTCACTTCAGAGCCCTGTCGTATTTCAAGTCAACAGTTTAGGGCCACATATGGGATATTTCCGTACTCGGGAGAAATTGCGTTACAAATTTTGGGGTGATTTCTCCCCTTTTACCCCTTATGAAAAGGTGAAGTTGGGGGCTACACCAGCATGTTAGTGTATAAACATTAACATTTTTACACTAACATGGTGGTGTTGCCCCATACTTTTCATTTTCAGGAGAAAAAGACCCCCAAAATTTCTAACTCAAATTTCTTCTAAGTATGAAAATACCCCATATGTGTACTTTAAATGCTCTGCAGACAAACTACATGGCTCAGGAGTGAGAGAGTGCCATGCACATTTAAGCCATGAAATGCTGGTGTTACACCAGATTTTTCATTTTCACAAGGGGTAATAGGAAAAAAGCCTCCCAAAATTTGTAACCCCATATATAACTACCCCATATATGGATGTAAAGTGCTCTGCGGGCGAACTACAATGCTCTGAAGAGAAGGGGTGCCATTGGGCTTTTTGAGAGAGAATTAGGCTGGAATTGAAGGCTTTGTGTGTTTACAAAGCCCCCATGGTGCCAGA
Organism: Hyla sarda; assembly: GCF_029499605.1. Classification (NCBI taxonomy): domain Eukaryota; kingdom Metazoa; phylum Chordata; class Amphibia; order Anura; family Hylidae; genus Hyla; species Hyla sarda. The sequence continues at coordinate 264,226,534 of NC_079193.1, forward strand.
ACAGTCGACCTCCTCCACATGTGACCCCATTTTGGAAACTACACCCATCACAGAATGTAACAAGAGGTGCAGTGAGCATTTACGCCCCACAGGTGTCTGACAGATTTTTTGAACAGTCGTCCGTAAAAATGAAAAATTTAATTTTTCATTTGCACAGCCCACAGTTCCAAAGATCTGTCACATGCCAGTGGGGTGTAAATGCTCACTGCACCGCATATTACATTCTGTGAGGGGTGTAGTTTCCAAAATAGTATGCCATGTGTTTTTTTTTTTTACTGTTCTGGCATCATGGGGGCTTCCTAAATGTGACATGCCCCCAAAAGCCATTTGAGCAAAATTCGCTCTCCAAAAGTCCAATGTTGCTCCTTCCCTTCTGAGCCCTCTAGTGCACCCGCATTAACGAAAATTCGTCAATCACCTGTGGGGTGTTAAGGCTCACTGTATCCCTTGTTACATTCCTTGAGGGGTGTAGTTTCCAAAATAGTATGCCATGTGTTTTTTTTTTTTACTGTTCTGGCACCATAAGGGCTTCCTAAATGCGACATGCCCCCCAAAAGCCAAATGTGACTTTTTCTTCTGAGCATTGTAGTTTGCCCGCAGAGCATTTTACGCCCTAACATGGGGTATTTCCATACTCAGAAGAGATGGGGTTACAAATTTTGTCAGGCATTTTCTCCCATTACCCTTTGTAAAAATAGTAAATTTGGTAAAAGAAACTGCACTTTTGTGAATTTTTTTTTTTCATTTACACATCTGACAAACGAAAAGTCGCCAAACACCTGTGGGGTTATAAGGCTCACTGGACCCCTTGTTACTGGCCTTGAGGGGTATTGTTTCCAAAACAGTACGCAGTGTGTTTTTTTTTTTTTTTTTTTGCTGTTCTTGCACCATATCGGCTTCCTAAATGTGACATGCCCCCGAAAAACCATTTCAGAAAAATTCACTGTCCAACATCCCATTGTTGCTCCTTCCCTTCTGAGCCCTCTACTGCGCCCGCCAAAAACTTGACATACACATATGGAGGTACTTACTCGAGGGTTAACAAACTTTCTGAATGTAATTTTGAATACTTTTAGGGGTGCAGTTTTAATAATGGGGTATTTCTAATATTAAGGCTCTTCAAATCCACTTCAAAACTGAACTGGTCACTGAAAAATTCCGATTTTGAAAATTTTGAGAAAAACTGGAAAATTGCTAAAATTTGAAGCCCTCTGATGTTTTCCAAAAGTAAAAACATGTCAACTTTATGATGCAAACATAAAGTAGACATATTGTATATGTGAATCAATATATAATTTATTTGGAAAGTCTCCTTACAAGTAGAGAGCTTCAAAGTTAGAAAAATGAAAAATTTTCAATTTTTTCATCAAATTTTAGAATTTTTGACCAAGAAATGATGCAAGTATCGACAAAAATTTACCACTAACAAAGTAGAATATGTAAAAAAAAAAAAACAATCTCGGAATCAGAATGAAAAGGAAAAGCATCCCAGAGTTATTAATGCTTAAAGTGACAGTGGTCAGAATTGCAAAAAATGCTCCCGCCCTTAGGGTTATAAGGTTATAATGGGCTCCGTCCCCAAGGGGTTAATATAGATATGGCCCCTACTCACAATGTTCATTTTATAATCCCCCACTGAGAGCCCTGAATGGCTCCTCAGTACTGGCCATTCAGGGCTTCCCGCGGGGGATTTAAAAATGAACGTTAAAACACACGATACATCGCATGGTTCCGGAGCATACCGCCCGCTCCCCTGCTTAATAACTTCTGATCGCATAGGGTGTCAGAAGTGAGACCCGGTTTGATCAATCTCTCAGCCCCTGTACTACAACCCCCATCATGAAACAGACACTGTTCCATGATGGGGATAGTAGTACAAGCACTAATGTAGTATCCCCAGCCACCCGCAGCCAGGGAACTACTACTACCATCATGGAAACAAGTCTGTTCCATGAGGGGAGTAGTAGTAGTCCCTCAGCACTGCAGGAGTCTGCTGATTTCACCTCTTCTGAGCATGCTCAGAAGAAATAATGGTTAGTATAAACCGGGGGCAAACGGATCACATTAAAGGTTCATCCGTTTGCCATAGACTTCAATGTTAAAATTATGATGTCCATTTTTTCTTCCGTTTTTTTTTCATGGAAGAAAAAATACTGCATGTGCCATTTTTTCCGCCCTGAAAAAAACTGCCCGGAAAGGAGTGCAGACGGATGTAAATGGATTGTAAAAAAATCCCATTGACATGAATGTGAATTTTTTAAAACAGTTTTTAATCAGTTTATAGCCTGCAAAAACTGAACCAAAATGGGGATAAAAAAAACGGGGACAGACGGCGGTGTGAATGCACCCTAAAGCAATATTTTATGCAGAGGTCCCATTACATATTTAGTATGGTTGAAAAAAGACATATGTCCATCAAGTTCAACCAAGGAATTGAAGGGAAGGGGTATGGTTGGATGAAGGGGAAGGGATGTGATTTTATATTTCTGCATAAGCACTAATGTTATTTTGTTCTAGGAATGTATCTAACCCTATTTTGAAGCTTTTAACTGTTCCTGCTGTGACCAGTTCCTGAGGTAGACTGTTCCATAAATTCACAGTTCTTATGGTAAAGGAGGCATGTCGCCCCTTGAGACTAAACCTTTTCTTCTCCAGACGGAGGGAGAATCCCCTTGTCCTTTTTGGGGGTTTAACCTGGAACAGTTTTTCCCCATATTTTTTGTATGGGCCATTTATATACTTATGTATGTTGATTATATCCCCCCTTAAATATCTCTTCTCAAGACTAAACAAATGTAAATCTTGTAATCTTTCCTCATAGATAAGATGTTCCATACCCCTTATTAGTTTAGTCACGCGTCTCTGCACCCTTTCCAGCTCCACAACATCCGTTTTATGAATCGATGCCCAAAACTGAACAGCATATTCCAGGTGAAGCAGTACAAATGCTTTATAAAAGGGTAGTATTATGACCCTGTCCCTCGAGTAGCCTCTTCTGATACATGACAATATCCTTAGAAGCAGCTGCCTGACATTGCATGCTATTCTGCAGTCTATGATCTACAAGTACACCCAGATCCTTCTCTACCAGTGACTCTCCTAGTTTAACCCCCCCCCCCCCCCAATACATACAATGCATGCAGGTTTTTAGTACCCAGATGCATACATTTACATTTATCCACATTGAACCTCATCTGCCAAGTGGATGCCCAGACAGTTTATCCAAGTCATCTTGTAACTTTTGCAAATCCTCTATAGACTGTACCGTGCTACAAAGCTTAGTGTCATCTACAAAGATAGAAACAGAGCAGTTTGTTGGGACAGGTGTCATACTAATAAATGGAGTCCTCTCTTATCCCCCTTTTAGAACAGACTCTTTAGCTTCTCTGGAATCTCCCCTTCTTACCAGTCTTTGCTACTTTGCCAGTAAAGTGCTGTCCTGGTATTATACAGGCACCTTCAGTTCCAAAAGTGCTTGGGCTTTTCCCTTCTTAGTCACCAAATACTAGGGCCTTACTACCTTCTGAAACGGAAGGAATGTCCGTGTTGTCATCGCTCCGTAAAGCACATAAGTGTTGTACAATGCTATTTAGACCATGTACATGCCACCTTTTTGTACATGGCACTGTATGGCTTGAGGACTTGATCTGCCAGACCGACTCTTCCCATGTACAGATTGTACTCCCCTGCACAATCTGGTTTGTGGGTCACTGTAGTAGTAGCTCGCATAAGTACAGAGGTACTGCCATTATCATGTACTGTTGTCAATATAGGGACATCCCTCTTTTCTTTATTCCTGACCAACAAAATATTTTCGATAGTAAGGACCCTGCTCTCAGCCAATGAAATTGTGGGAAAATAAAAGAGGCCTATCAACACATTCCATCACAGCACCACAAGCCGCAGGCTGCATTTTGGTGGTTGAATCCTGTTGTTTCTTCCTTCATATACTCTAAACTTTTAAGTGTATCTTGAAGTACTCCAACAGAGTTTTTCCTTTTCTATGCCATACCTTGCCCTCTTATTGGGAATGTACTGGTGGAATTGGAGCCTTCCTTTGAAGCTAATCAGGGACTGTTCAATAGAAATGTACTTTTGGGGGATATAAGCCTCTGTAAATTTAGTGAAATGATCAACAACTGTCCTTATTTTGAGCAGGCTGTCAAATGCAAGAGACATGGTAATAAACATTGAAGACATGAATGTATGGCATGGTGCGTCAAGTTCTATGCGGCCATGCCGTACATATACATCAGATGTCTGGAAGGGGTTAAATATACGAAACTGGGAAAACACAGTAGGGATTTCTAATGTCTTAATACACAGTGTGGTAGAGTAAAATGCAACAAATTTATTCAGAGGCACAGATCGAGTTGGGGTATCTTTTGGTTAACTATACTCCAGAAAAAATACATGGGATATCTATTGGTCTGTGGGAGGACAGCTTTTCACTTAAATCGGCACTGTCAGATACAAAAACCTTTGATATGTTGTAAACAATAGGTTTTGCAATTGCTTTCATTAGAAAATGTTCAGTATTTCATACTGAAAAAGCCACTCAAACAACTGCCCCCCCCCCCTGCCTGCTTGGACACATACTAGTCCTGCTATGTCCATGCATCATCACCTACATCATGGACACACTTCCTTGATTGACAGCTGTGAGCACAGGGCTCACAGCAGGAGGAAAAATCCTCCCACTGTCGGCTTGTGTCCCGCCACTGTCAGTGAGGACATCCTGGGAGTTGTAGTTTTGCTAATGCTAGGGGAGATGTGAGCAGACTGCATAGTGAGGGAGGAGGCGGAGACCTGCACAGTGACACCACGCCCCCTCCCTTGGAGGGGAATTCAGACTAGTGAGCTAAATTAAAAGTGTAATAAAAAAATAAATAAAGGTGCTAGACACATAAAAATTAGATGAACATGGTCAGGATTAGGTAGAGTGATATATAAAAAAAATAAAAAAAATGTGTTGGATCTGATGGGTACGCTTTAAATAAAGTGATGAGAAAAGTGCTAAATAACAAAAAAATTACTTTTTGCACAAACGTGACTTGCGTCAATTTAATTTTTACATTCTAGAAAACGAGTGTAAATGTTCCTTAATATGCCCAGGGGGTAAAGCTATAAAGCCTCAGGTTACAGTATTTTCGTCATACATTTGTCTATCCTGGGCCATCATAAGCCAAATATATTTAACATACAGTACAATGCCACATACACTGCCAATCTATAAATATATGAGAGAGCAGTGTATATTGATCAAGAGTCAACAATTTTAATTCCGTAGTCTTTAAAGGTACTTGAGAAAATTACTGATTAGCTAAATAAATGTATTGGATCACAAGCAGAACACTTACCAAGTTTCTTCTCGATTTCCTGCAAAGACTGTTCTTGTTCTTCAAATTCTTTTTTTTTCTGTTGCATATTTGGTGAATCCAAGAATTTAATCTGCTTCATAAGCTCTTCACTTACTGTTTGGGACCTATTTACTGCTGCGCGATACTGTTGTAAGAGATCTTTATGAAAAGAAGAAAAAAAAGTGTCATTATAAGCTGCAACAAATGGTTTGCTCTACTAGGAAACTAAGGCCCAGATTTATCAAAGAGTGTCTACGGTAGACCTATTTTCCCACGTTTATTTGGGTGGTGGGTTTGACTAGCATGCATCCTATTTATCGAGAAGGTGCAGGATGATGAATTTTGCACAGCTCTGCTGTGGTGGGAAAAGCTCTACCACATACACTTTTTCTAGATGCTTGTGAGGAAGGGAAGTAGACACTTTCCCGGGTCCTGAATTGGGCAGGTTAGGTGTTCTTAATTACTTTCACAGAGCTGCCAGGACATTTTACTTGCATTTTAGATGCTAAAATCAAATTTGATTGAAGTCTAAGGGGTTAAAGCCGGGCATCACCGTGATTGGTGATGTCTGGCATTAGAGATGGGTCCTGGTGGAAGATAGCCACCAGGACCACCCAGCTATGACCCGCACTCAGCCCCTCAGTTCGTGTCATAGAAGGAGAGTGGGATGCTGTCGTCCACAAGAGGTTAAAGGTTGAATTGTGGAAGGTAGAAGTGATTCTCACGCCCACTGGTAGGTGGTGTAGCTTTGCGTCTAAAAAAAGTACCTTTGAGCACAAAATAGCGACTTTTGACAAATGTCGCAAATGATAAATACGTGACCACTGCATGGTCAAAAAGAAAAAGTTCTACAGGTAGGCAAAAAGAGTGAAACTGTCTATATCAAAAGGCGCATAAAAGTCGCTAAATATGCTGCTTGCGCCTGAACTGTGCCAAAACAGACAAAAAAAAAATGCTGTAAAAGCAATGATAAATCTGCCACTAAATGTCTTCTTTTTATCTGTAACAAACACCTCACCAGTAGTTTCCTGAGATACTGTACAGAGGAAATACTTTGTATTGATTTTCCAAATGTCCAGACCATGTCAAGAGCAAACAAGAGAGAAAGCTATTTTTTTCATAACATGCACCATGTTATACACAGTCAATATAAATCTGATTAAAGGATAAGGTCACACGTAACGGATCTGCAGTGCATTTTACACTCCAGATCTGCAGGTCCCTGTTTGCCTGCACATAGCAGTGCCGGATTGCTGCTATGAGGAAGTACAGCAGGAGGCACACAATAGGTAAAATACGCTGCGGATCCGTTGTGTGTGACCCTACCCTAAAGGCTTTTTTTTTATTATCTGAGATCTAAGCGAAGGTAAATTCAGATAATCAAGCTTCCTATATAACCTTCATGGCTATTGTGTTTTTACTCGGCTATAACAAAAAATATATAAAATACTGCATTGAACATATTGGACATGAGTAGAGTGTAGCAAACTTTTGAAAAGTTCAGTTTGCCAGACTCACTGAACTTTTTGAAAATTGCAAATTCATTTAAACTCGAACCGGCAATGAAATAAGCCCCTAAAAACATTTAAAACACTGCCTAACAGCTCTAAACCCCTGTCTAACACTGTTAATAAGGTATTCCAGTAGTTTTGAAGTGTTTTTAAGGCTCAATTATGGTGGCATGCAGTAACACACAGTAACTATTCCAGCTCGCCCATTTTTTAGGCTTATTAACACTAAAATAAAGCGGCATAAAGTATCCCTGGATGTCGGTAGATTCCTGTGTTAATATACACATGGAGGCATGGGAAGACGCCATGGCATTCAAAAAATTATCCCTTTTTGGGAGTAGTAATACATTCTTAGTCAAACAAGTGAAGAAGACAGCATGGATTTTTCCCAGCGTGCAAAACATTTTCCCTTTTTTTGGGAGAAGTAACAGAAATGGCGTTCTAAAATAGTGAAGACTGAAGAAAAAATAGCTCTTGTATGAAAATTATCCCTTTTCTGGGGATACTGGTTTGTTTATTCGTAGGCCTGGCAGGAAGTAGGGTGATGGAAGATTGGTGTTACTAGTAGTAGCCCACGTACAGCAGGTGGTGGCTGACTGATGACAGCATACAGCAAAAGATGGCGGACACATGTCACTAGCGTACAGCACGAGATGGCGGAGAGATGTCACTAGCATACTGCATGAGATGGAAGACTTCTGTCACTAGCGTACAGCATGAGATAGCGCACTGGTAGTGGCAGGAATGTGGTGGGCTGGTGGCTTACTGATGTTACTATTGTACAGCATGAGATGGCGGACAGATGTCACTAGGGTACAGCATGAGATGGCGGACTGATGTCACTAGCATCCAGCAGAGGTGGTGGAAGTACTGCCTAATCAGCGATATCTGGCACAGGAAGTTTAAATTCCTCACTGATCTATGCCTGATTCCTATAAGTAAAAGTCAGTTTTTCCATGCTGCTGGCTGACAATCTTGTTAGCTTTGTGGTAATCAAGCCGCCTGCTGCACTAAACACTCTCTACGAAGCTACACTAGAGGTTGTGCAAGACAGAACACAATGCAAACTGGGCAAGTTCTGGCCAATGGTCTAATCTGGTGAGCTAAAAGTCCATAGGGTCTGGGCTCGTGGTGTCTGTCAGAAAAAGGGCACTGCTGAGGTGGGACTCAACATGGTTGTTAAGTTGTTTATTTACATCCCTTTCATGACTCATTTTAGAGGAGAATACAGAAACTTCGCCATCATGTGCTCACATGTCACCAGCACCTCTGGTGACATTTGACTGCTACTGCTTCTTGCTGGAGTGTTGCTGGCAGAGGTAGTGAAGTGTTGACTCTGTGGAGAGCGGAGACTGGACCCCGTTCAGCAGGTGTTTGTTGCTAGAAAGCTGTGGCAAGTCGGCTGCGTAACTTCTCCTTATACAAATCCAATTTGTATAAGGAGATATTTGTTTATGCAGAAATCCGTAAAGTAATGTATTGCTCCTGGCCATAGCTACTACTCCTTGTATCAACAGTGGCATACATAGTTCTGAACACAGATAAGTTCATAGAGTGTACCACCCTCTCTGCCACATGATTGTGAAAAAGTAGGGATGGTTTATTTGCAAAATAATGGCAACTAGGTACGCGCCACCTGAGCTGGGTACACCCCATTAGTTGCCTGAAGGCTGTGGAGTCCACATGATGGTATGGTAGGGCCTGCGCCAACAACTTGGCCAGATAGGAATTGAGGCGCAGTACATCAGGGTGGTGGTCGCCGCCCAGTGCTACGCCATTTTATGCTAGGGACGTTATTGACCCACTCTAAATAGGTGGCCTTGACGTGGCGAGTGGGCCTGTACTTTTTGATCAAAATGTATACTAACAACCTGTTCGTTTTTGAATTTATGCTGAGAAGCAAGTAGATCAAAATACAAAATGTGGATGTGCTACCATGTCTGTTTTCTCTACTTGCATTCGCAGTACAACAGGGTGACAGAGAATACTGTTGTCTGGAGGACATGGATTCTCCAATGGATTAGTGATGGGATTGGGGAGGAGAAGGGCATGACACAGATGAGGCAAATCCCAAAAAGGTGCTACCTGTGGAAGAGGGCCTGGTTGTTAGACAGTTGGGCGGGATCTGAAAGATCATCAATAGCAGCAGCGTTTTCCTCACTTTGTGGGGCGTCTTGACTGTTCTACGCAGCCTTGTGGTGACACTCTATAGCCCAGATTTATCAAACTGTGTGAGACAAAAAAATGGAGTGATTTTCCCACAGCAACCAAATTACTGCTCAGCTTTCACTTTACCAGAGCTCGTTAGCTGAGCTGTGATTGGTTGCTGGGGGAAAATCACAATTTTTTTTCTCTCACACAGTTTGATAAATCTGGGCCTATATGCCTACGTAGAGATGTTGGCCCTACACTCGGACCCTGGCCACTGCTTACTTTCTGTTTGCAGAGACAACATATTGCCACTTTCTCTGCCTCAGGTGAGGTGGAGAAAAAGTTCCACACATCCGAATATTGGACCGATATTGCACCACCTGACTGTGCCCCTCCTCTGGATTTTCTTTTATTAGAACCCGAACATGCAGCAGCGTCGCAGAGACCCGAGCTCAACATAGCAGCAGGCCTACTACGCCTGTTACGTTTCACAGGTTTTCTTCCCCTACCTCGGCTACGCTCTTCTTCACTGACACTGCCATTACTCTCCTGCTCTGAACACGTCAGCTCATGCCCAGGTAGTTCCCACGTCTTGTCCAACACCACATCATCGTCAACGTCAAACTCCTCATCCTCCACACCACTCCTCTCTGCATGGACTTCTTGGTCTCCATCAACATAGCCCCCTTGATGCCTTACAGTTTTCCCACCATACCTACGACCACCAGTCCACACTTGTGCTGGGCTTGACCACTGATTCGACCTCCAACACCTTGCCAACATGCTCCAAAGCTTGACTGTCCCGACACAACTTCTCTTCATGGCTAGTGCTACACTTCTGAGGAAGAACAGCATCTAGAATGGACCTTTCCACATCCCCATATGAGTGTAGACGCGAAGGAATCCACTGACTGGTGGCTCACCATCAGATTGTCAGAGTCAGAAGTCAATAGAGATGACAGAGATATTCCAGTAACGCCGGATCAGCCAGTGAAACCATATAACAGCTTTCAGGCAGTGGGAACTTGGAATGGCTGACACGGCTGCCACTACTACCAAACGACCCCTGACTTCTGTATATATTTTTACTGTCCACTGACTTTTTCCAGACATGTTTATTTGGGTTACTTTTAACCCTTTTGGGCGGTGTTTCACCAACCTACTTGTCAAATCTAAGTTTCAACGCTTTGAAATATTTTTGCGTTGCAGAGATGACCGCACAATGAGCACAAGGTGTTTTGCGGAACTATATGAAATGCACCACAACTGTATACACACTACAGGCTAGATACGTATAACGTCATCACACTTTTGACTGGCAAAGATTACTGCACAATGGGTTGTGTTTGTGGAAATATATGAAATGCACCAGAACTACCGGCGAGATCGAGATCACGGCACTAGCTACTGTAGCTAGTTGATGAACACTATGGGGATTCACTCCTGTTCACACACACACACGGTCTCTCTTTCTAATCTGCATCTCTATCTTTCTAACCACTAACTGTCCCTATGTCTGGCTCTCTCCTCTATGCAGAAGTTCCTGATCGCTCTGAATGCTGTGGGTGATGTCAGTGCCTTTTTATCTGTGTCCCATTGGCCTTTGTGCTTAACACAGTAAGCAGCAAATCACGATAGACCTGGGTTATCATGTGATCTGCTGCTTTCCCTACGTCATCTCACTGCCCCCTGCCTGCCCTGCTTGTTCCGCCCGCCCAAAAAAATGCTTACTGTTTTTTTGCACTATTTACCGGCTCTCACAAGCCGAACCAGTAAAAGCTCGAGTGTACGCCAAGCCGGAAAAATCCAAAAGTTCTGGTCGAATTCAGTTTCGCCGAATTTGGCTCGCTTATCTCTAGACATCAGTTGATATAACCTACATGTAGTTCCACATTAACTGCGTGGATAAGACGTCACAATTGTTAATTATTAAAATTCATCTAAAATATTACAAGTGGTGCTAACCTTCTCCAGTAATTTATTTTCTCAGTGCTTACTATTTTTAGGTTCAGCTCAAATTAGGTCAGAGCTGTGATGCATGACTGTGATACATCCCGTCTCATCACTAGCTATGCTAGTCTAAACTGACTGGAAGTAGTCAGTCCATGTTACACAAGAAATTGGCATAAATTATGGTACAAATCATAAGCGGCAATATCAGCAGTAACATCAGCTCTCCTCCTTTACTGGTCTCATCTTGTGCTTACAAGAGGGTAAGGGGTAGGAGGGACAGAGCAGACTGCTTTTAGAACCTGTGATTTGACAAGAGAAAGAGCACGGCTGATATGGAAGATCTATGCAGTATGTCTAATACACAAGTTCTTTCTTTTGCCGGACAACCCCTTTGTTTTTTGGTGAGCATTCACTATTCCAGTTGAGGTAGTTGGAGCACCCTCTGCCCATTTTCACTATAATTTTCATTCATTGTTTGATTTTGAGGCATGGTTTGGCCATTATGTTGCCAAGAAAAACCATGACTGTGCCTGAGCCACAGAATTCTGAAACTACATGTACATAATCTAAAAGTAAAATACAGTACCAATAACTTCTATAATAGTTTTGCACAAATGCTGCTCATGATAAACTTTCACATGAACTACTCTGCAGGCTATGACACATTCTTCTTAAACTCAATTTGTCATTAAAAGAGAAAGAATATATGGTAAAGAAAGGATTCTATAAAATCCACATACAGCAAAAACATCTAGACTACAAGACACAGAAAACACACTATGTCTGAGGAGGTCCAGCACCCCATGGGATAGATATTTCCTAAAAAGTAAACAGAATTCCCTATTTTTATTGGACACTAACTTACAAGATATTTAACCTATACAACAAAGGCTAATGTAAATGTGCACTTGAAAAAAGTGAGGAACTGCCTTTGTGGTCCAAATATTCCAATCCAAATTGCTTGAGATGCACTTAAAAAATATATATATAATACAAACCTATTTCAGCAGAAATTATGTCATATTCCCTGGGCACTGGAGCTCCAAACACCATTCCTCTAAGCTGTACTAGAGAGGGTGCTTTATTTTGCAATCCACCAAACTTTCCATTGCTGCGGATTCTGTCGCCACCTCTTGTCAGCAGTGTTGGGCACTGTGAGTACTGGACAAGCTAAATAAAGCATAAAAAAAACATTATATATAAATATATTAATGTAAACTTCCCCCAATATTCTCTGTACAGTGGGACAGTATGCTTTTCTGCACTAAATGTTGGAGATCTGGTGATTCCTCACTCATTTTCTGTCTGTTCCTTATTCCTTAAAACAATTTAGTAATGTACTAAGATAGAACATGAACCTAATGTTCAACAAAAGCAAGAGAAATAGAGCATGGGAACAAGGGTGTCCTGATGAGAAAATATCTTTATTTGTGCCAATGCGGGCATATGTTATAACAAGCAGTGGCTAATGTGGACTTGGGATGTCCATGAATAACACCTGAATAGCTACCATGTAAATCCTTCAGGGGATATTTGTGGTTAGCTTTAAGAGTCCCTAACATAACCAGATACCCACAAGGTTGCTGAAAAGCTTTTATACTTAAAGAGTGCTAAGAGCTAAATGCCTTAAGCCAACAGTTAAGCTAAATGCCTTAAGCCAACAAAAAGGTGTAAAAAGCTTGGTACATTACCTGTTTTCTGTAGTTGTTAGCTGCATCAAGATTATCCAGAATTATCGTATCACCTAAAAGCATGCCGAAAACTGAAAAAGAAAAATCAAAACCCATAGCAAAGTGTGTAGCTTTGTCAAACAAAATTTTTCTAGAAAGGTTTGGGATAGAAGGTGACTATCCCCAAAAAAATCAGACATGTGTACTTGTGTAGCAGGACTAAATCTGGACCTTATATTACTTATCCTGAAGTTTTCAACCCTTTTTTTTAACTCCACAGGCACCATCACGAATAGTAATTTTCCCCTGAGCTCAGCTTCGTAGTGGGTGGAGACTAGCTGCTACGATGTCTCCCCCATTCACAGCTTACATAAAGAAGATCCTGCATGTTAAGAAGCAGGAGAATGGAGGACATCATAGAGCATTACTGAACAGATAAAAGTGTTCAATTTAGTATTGGTGTGAGATAGAATTATCTCTGTATATGTTTCTGCCTCAGTCTCCATCTTTAGATATGTTCACTGAGGGCTAAGCTGCAGGTACCCAATGCCACCTCTATTCCATAAAAGGTGCATGGCTCAGTTCATGGGGTGCCGAGCCTTTGATTGGGGTGCCAGCTGTTGGCAACCGCCTCCAATCAGCTATTGATGGCCTATCTTATGTAAAAGGCCATCAAAGTAAAAAAAATCTTGGAAAACCCCTTGTAAATGGGAACTGTCATCTGTTCCAAAACCTTTTTATATGTTGTTACTGATGAAAATAAGACATTTTTAACCCCTTAAGGACACAGCCCATTTTGGCCTTAAGAACCAGGCCAATAAAATTTTTGCCTTTTCATACTTGCCTTCTAAATATCATAACTTTAATATTTCCATCCACAGACCCATGTGAGGGCTTGTTTTTTTGCTGGGGTCTTCTTCTCTGGTCTAACATCGAGCAGACTAGAGAAGATCGCACATAACGCTGATCACTGCTATGACTATGCATAGCACTGAACAGTATCAGTATTAGCAATCAAATGATTGCAATAAATAATCCCCCATGGGGACATAAGTGTAAAAAGTAAAAAAAAAAAAAAATAAACATACTTGGCATTACCGCGTGCGTAAATGTCTAAACTAACAAAATATAATGTTAATGATTCTGTGCGGTGAACTGCATAAACATTAAAAAAAATAAAATAAATAAAAAGTCCAAAATTGCTGTGTTTTGGTCACATCACATTCCCAATTTTTTTTATTTTTTTTTATAAAATGTGATCAAATACTCAGATATACAAAAAATTGGTATTAAAATACACTTCAGATAACGGCGCAAAAAATTAGCCCTCAAACAGGCTCATATATGAGAAATGAGAAAGGTACAGGTGGTCAAAATAGCGCCATTTTAAACATACAAATTTTGTGGAAACTTTTTTTTTTTTTTTTTAAAAGCAATACAATAATATAAATGTAATCATGGGTATCATTTTAATTGGATTGACAGAATAAAGAAAACATGTAATTTTTAGCATAACGTGTATAGCGCAAAAACGAAACCCTCAAATTTGCAAAATTTCAGTTCTCTTAAATTTCCTCACACAAATAATAATTATTTTGGGTTTGCCGTACATTTTATGGTAACATGAGTGATACTATTACAAAGTACAATTGTTCACGCAAAAAACAAGCCCTCACATGGGTCTGTGGAAATATAAAAGTTATGATATTTAGAAGGCAAGGAGGAAAAAATGAAAAGGCAAAAATAAAATTGGCCTGGTTCTTAAGGCCAAAATGGGCTGTGTCCTTAAGGGGTTAAAGAGAACCTGTCACTGCTTTTATGATGCCCAAACTGGATAAAACAGGAAAAGTAATAGGGTGCTGGAACTCTACAATTTAAAAAAGCCACAGGGACCTGGTTAAGTAGTCATGGTGGGGGACAGTCTAAGTGATACACTGACAAAAACAGACCACAAAATACCTATGCTCACACTTAGTGAACATATTAATATTTTTAATTATCAACATAAATTTATAACAACATATTACCTATTTCACATTGTTCTTTGTTTTCTGGGAAAACCAAGAGATCTCTAGCATACACTGGATTACCCTCGGCTTCAAAACAACTTGTTCCATTACGCAAGTGCGGTAAAGGCCTTCAAAGAAATTATAATTATTTAACATAGTACAAAGCATTACTACCACTACAACTTTTGTCCTCAAACAATCTTTCAGAAAATACATTTCTCAGAATATTAACAGAAGGTTGTGTATTTCTCTACAATTTCTCCACATATTGATCATGTATGGCCTGTCCAAACAAATGTAAAGCCAACATGGACTAAATAGTGTATGGTTGTATCTGTGAAACAATGATGCAGCAAACGGTCACTCTTTCAATGGATGTTCATCCAGCAATTCAATGTAATCTGTATAGCCACCTTTAGACCTCTACTTATGAAGGGGCATACACGTGGTATATTGCTAGGATAGGTCATCACTTTATGACTGATTTGGTTCTGACCTCTGGAACTACCACTAATTATGAGAATAAAGGAGATGCATTAGGGCTGTGTACCCTTCAATGATTTTGTCCTGCACAGTGGCCACATTCAAATAAACAAAACTGACTGTGGCTCTGCAGAATGGAGCTTACTTACAACTCCTTAAGTGACAGGTGCATCATTATGGCCTGTGTTTCACAATATGTGTTAACTGTCCTTGTCTTTGCTGACAGTAAGAAAGGGTACTAGAAATAATAAAGCACATAGCATTACATTTGACAGAAAGACATATCTGCCTGTTGGGATATGTATCTAAGATTTACATGACAACTCAAAAGTTTTCCGCTTGAGAGATGCCAATCATCCTTCCCTAATGCAAGTGCCAACACATTTATATGAATGGAAATATTTGTGTGCCACAAAGGGGGAAATGCAAAGGGGGAAATTAAGAAATATACCCAAAAACCCAGTCCAAAGTCCTGCACCACTTTCATTTACTCTCTCCAAAAGTAAAGGAAGATAGGCTGGGTAAGCTGTATTCGGATATGACTTTACTGCATTAAGGGCATGGGAGAAAACTTAAAATCATTAGTAGCAAGAGGACAAACATTTCAGGAAATATTTTACCTTCCCCAGCTTGGCAGACTTTTTCGATGAATTGAATCTAAAGGTAGGACTTGTTGCCGGCCTGCTGTCTCATCATAAATTTGACGTGCAGCCTGGGTTGACAGTGTCACCACACAGTCCATATCACTAGCTAAGTGCCATGAGATTACAACCGCGACTTGTTCATCTTCAATGTATGCCAAATGAGCAATCTAAACAAATGTACAATAAGCAAAAATTATTTCATCAATATTTCTGTAAACTATTTTGTAAACTGAACACTAAGTGAGCATTCAAAGTAATTCCAAGATGTAAAACTGTATGGGTTTCCATCAACCTTTTTGGTACTGATGATGCTAGTGTGAACACAGCTTAAACCATTCACAAGATAAACATCTAAAATACATTTATAGAATGAGAACAGCATGACTAGGATAGCAAGTACAGAATGGCCCAGATTTATCAAACTGCGTGAGAGAAAAAATAGAGATATTTTCCCACAGCAACCAATCACAGCTCAGCTAACGAGCTCTGGTAAAGAGAAAGCTGAGCTGAGATTGGTTGCTGGGAAAAAAAATCTATTTTTCTCTCACACTGTTTGATAAATCTGGGCCAATATCTACTGTACAGCCTCCACATACAAAAATTCAGTGATGCTGTAAGTAATTTGATCACGGAAAAAGAGGTGCTGATGTCACTTCTGGAGGGTAGCTTTGTGAATCAGTGACTCTGTTGCAATCAGGGGAACAACCAGTATAACTCAGCATCAATGATTGGAGAAGGCATGCTGACTGACAGGGCACAGCTCCATCAATTATGTTTGCATGTTTTTTTCCTGAAGACTAAGCAATGAGGGGTCACTTAAATATGTCCAGTAGGTCCTGAGATGTGCGACCCAAAAGATCCTCTGCTGAATTCAGTGAATCGCACACATGGGGCGGGGCTTCACAAGCTCAATTAACATATTCATTGTCTGTAACTCCCCTTCACTAGGATGTGGAGTTACAGACAATGAATATGTTAATTGAGCAGACAAAGCCCCGCCCCGCCCCCTGTGCACGATTCACAGAATTTAGCAGAGGATCTTCTCAACTAGGGAGAATGGGGAGGGGAGGGAGGTGTATATGAGAACTCTGTCAATCGGGCGGACTGACGGCCTGGCCGGGTAAATGGCCTACTGCCGCAGCTATTGAGGATCCAGGACACTCACGCACGGCTCACGCACATACAGCAGAAAGATTCCTCTCTGCGTGAACTGCATCTGCGGCCTACACAGAGAGGAGACGTGACCTCCGCCCCCACGCAGTGCAAGCGCTGATGATGTCACTCATTGGCTCCTGCACTGTGGAGGATGGAAGACGCGGGCCCCTGTAGCGGAGGAGATCGTTGCGTGGGAAACATTCAGGTGAGCAATATTTTCCCCATTGAGAGGGGGGGAAGAGAGACACGCTGCTGCCTGTACCTACCTACTGTCTGGGACATACTGCTGCCTGTACCTACCTACTGTGGGGGACCTACTGCTGTCCGTACCAACCTACTGTGAGGGACCGCTGCTGCCTGTACCTACCTACGGTGGGGGACCTACTGCTGCCCGTACCTACCTACTGTGGGGGACCACTGCTGCCTGTACCTACTGCCCGTGCCTGCCCATACCTACCTACTGTGGGGGGGGGGGCTGCTGCTGCCCACACCTACCTAACGTTGGGGGGGGACTGCTGCTGCCCGTACCTACCTACTGTGGGGGGGGGGGGGGGGACTGCTGCTGCCTGTACCTACTGTGGGGGGGGGGGGGGGGACTGCTGCTGCCTGTACCTACTGTGGGGGGACGGGGGGGACGGGGACTGCTGCTGCCTGTACCTACTGTGGGGGGGGGGGACTGCTGCTGCCTGTACCTACTATCAAGGGGATTTACTGGCTACCTAACTACCTATTTATGTACATAACTGGCCTTCATACATGGCTGCCTAACTACATAGCTAGCCACCTACCTACATGACTGGCTACCTACTTGGCTAGTCACCTACCTACATATCTGGCTTTCTGATCTACTAACGTGGCTACCTACTAACTTGCCCTTTTACTATGCAGGACACCAAGGAGGACATTATAACAGTTAGGGGCCTATAGGGAGGGGAGGGCACTCTAAAAATGCAGAGTCTAACATGTTTGTCCTGCATATGTTAAGAGATCGACATGGCGGTCTGATCCGGACAGAGAAGAAAAGGAAGGAGGACGGCGCCAATCAGAAAAGACATAATTGTGAGTCTCTAGATGTAACTGTAATCATTTTTATAGTATACAGATCCTGTGTACAGCTGATATCTACAGCTATACGGTCCTGTATATAATCACTTATATAGTATACAGATCCTGTATAGTATACTAGTCTGTGTATAGTGGTTTTATTCAGCACAGTAAGGCGGTATTATTCAGTTATTGTGTGGTGGTATTTTTGATCATGTAAAATTATTTTACCTACGATAAAGTGTTTCTCACACATGTATGTATGTACGTATGTGTATATATATATATATATATATATATATATATATATATATATATATATATATATGGGTGGGATTTGGGTGGAATAGGGGCGTGGCAGAAGTGTGACCAGCGGTGGAGCCTTGGAGGGTTCCCTTGCTTTCTTTTGGTCCGGGGGGGGGGGGGGGGGGGGGTCTGAATGTTGTCAGTCCACCCCTGCAGTCAACAGTAGCAAATAAAACAGCCTGAACTAAACTGTTGGCAAAGTGTAAAGCTCTGGGCTGGAGACAACAAGGGACAATGGGAGAAATTTATCAAAACCTGTGCAGAGGAAAAGTGGAGCAGTTTCCCATAGAAACCAATCAGAGCACTTTCTTTTTTCAGAGGTCTTTTACAAAATGAAAGAAGCAATCTGATTGGTTGCTATGAGCAACTGGTTAACTTTTCCCTCTGCAAAGGTTGTGATAAATCTCCCCCAATGAGTCCTAATTACGTACAGTACCCTGGTCGCATGAGTGAGGTAAAGTAAATCTAGGAAACCCACTGTGCCCTGGTCAATGCAAAGACCTTACAGAAAAGGGAGAAAGCCTAACTAAGCAAAACTTCCAGAGTATGCATCCTACTGACACTAAACTAAAACTTGTTAGCTCAGAGCCAGTACACGGGTATATCCAGCTTAGAAGCAGTCATTTCCTTTTTTTCACTTAGTCTCAGCACCATCTAGTGGTAGCAGCCATATTACCCATGGTCTCCTGTGTCTCAAAATAAAACAACCAAGAAAACAACAATGACACTCAGATATAGGAAGCGAAAATTTCACAAATTACTAGCTACATTCTCTGCCTCAGACAGGTCAACTAGTAGTTGTGCTGGGCGATTAAACCTATAAATAAAATCTTGCCTAGTACTGGTGTTATTATCTTGCTGTGTTATATCACTGTGGTAAGTGGCTGTGATGCTGCAACTTTAAAAAAAATACTCCCCAAAAAACTCCACTAACAAATATTTATAAAAAAATGACTATTGTAAATAATTCACAACACACTGAATAAAAATCACATAAAAGTATGTCCACAACAAGGAAACACTGAACGAAAATCTAATACTAGGAAAAAAGAAAAACACCTGACACAAAATACTGGTAGTAGCTGTTCACATGCCATGCATCAGTGAGTAAGTAGTAACAAAGTCAAATGAAGTCATATCAATTTCATACATAGGCTAATACTAGTAAAGTAATAAATAGAATTACTACTAACCATAGCCTACCTATAAAAAAAACACCAGTGAAAAAAAAAAAAGAAGAAAGGAAGTCCCACAAATGCATGTGTGTGATTTTTTTTTTACTGAAATTTTTATTGAAGTTCTTCAGCTGCAAATGATAACATGAGGTCAGAGACCCCAAATCAGTCAGCAAATTATATTAAAGGGGTATTCCAGGCAAAACCTTTTTTTATATATATCAACTGGCTCCGGAAAGTTAAACAGATTTGTACATTACTTGTATTAAAAAATCTTAATCCTTCCAATAGTTATTAGCTTCTGAAGTTTTCTGTCTAACTGCTCAATGATGATGTCACGTCCCGGGAGCTGTGCATGATAGCAGAATATTCCCATAGGAACTGCACAGCTTCCGGGACGTGAGTCATCAGAGAGCAGTTAGATAGAAAACAACAACTCAACTTCAGAAGCGAATAACTATTGGAAGGATTAAGATTTTTTAATAGAAGTAATTTACACATCTGTTTAACTTTCCGGAGCCAGTTGATATATATAAAAAAAGTTTTGGCCTGGAATACCTCTTTAACCCCTTAACCTCTTCAGGACATAGGGCGTATGGATACGCCCTGCATTCCGAGTCCTTAAGGACCGAGGGCGTATCCATACGCCCGTGGGAAATCCGGCCCCCACCGCTAGCCGGAGGGGCGCCGGAGCCGGATGCCTGCTGAAATCGTTCAGCAGGCATCCCGGCATATCGCCCAGGGGGGTCATTATGTCCCCCCATGTCGGCGATCGCAGCACATCGCTCATCAATTCAGATGAGCGATGCGCTGCGATTCCGTTCCCCGCCGCTCACCGGGCGGGGATCGGAGCCGGATGTCTGCTGATTTCTATCAGCAGACATCCCGGCAGTGTGCCGGAGGAGGTCCGGAGGACCTCCTATACCGGCGATCGCTACAGGACGCCGGTAACTACTAACCGGCGTTCTGCAGCGGTTCCGGGTCCTCAGGGTCACGTGTGACCCTGTTACCCGGATATAGATGGTGACTGGTGGTGTAGTATACACCACCAATCACCATCCGTACTGTACTGGGGGCTGGCATTGTGGCCACCCCCCTCAGTACAGTTGTGATTGGGTGGCCAAAGTGGCCACACCAATCACAGTGTAATGGGAGGGGATGGTGGGGGGTAGGAGCACGTTGCTCCGTTCTGCCCACCATTCCACAGAGATCTGGTGTGCAGGACGGAGCCCCGTGCTGCCCACCATCCCCTCAGTAAAAAAAAAGTGCCCCTTGCCCCCTTTCTGTGGCCCCTTGGCACAGAAATCCCCAGGGATAGCTTTAGATTTAGGTAGGGACAGGTTAGGGTTAAAAAAAAAAAGTTTTCTTTTTTTTTCTTTTTTCGGCGTACCTCAGTGGGTGTCCGTGGGTCCGTAGCACCTTTAGCTGCGTGACCCCGGCCCTGCTGGGTCGCTGCGGTCTGCCGCCAGCCTTTTTTTTTTGGCGCAGATCTTTTTTTTTTTCTTTTTTCCCTAAGCGTGTGTGCGGACCCTCTTAGTTATAAAAGAGCGGTCCACCACCGTTTGTTAAAGCTCACCCGCCGCTGATCAGTCCCGTAGTACTGATCAGCGTTTTTTTTTGTGGTGCCGGCGCTTTTTTACGCGTTTTCTAGCGCTTTTTTTGCACCCATAGGCGGTCCGTGCCACCAGTAGCAGGCGTGTACTGTGTGGCCAGACCTTACCTGTGTGTGTGGCGTGCCTCACCGCTGTCAGTGATTTATCACTGATCAGCGTTTTTTTTGTGGTAAAGGCACTTTTTTCGGTTAACGCGTATTTTTTTTGCACCCATAGGCGGTCCGTGCCACCAGTAGCAGGCGTGTACTGTGTGGACGGACCGTACCTGTGTGTGCAGCCTGTCCCACCGCTGTCGGTGATTTATCACTGATCAGCGTTTTTTTTTTTGTTCAGGCGGGTGCATTTTTTCCGGGGTTAAGCGTTTTTTTATTTTATTTTTCGGGTTTTTTGTGTGGGGGTCTGAGTACAAGCCACCAGCCACTGTTCTGGGCTGAGTGGCCGGACCCCCCTCTGACTTGCGCCCCTTGCCGCCACAAGCGCTAATCAGTGCGCACACCACTGATTAGATAAACGCTTATTTTTTTGCGCTAGAAGTCCCCCCCTTTTTTTTTTAAAAGTCCCCTTTTTATTTTATATTTTTTTCTGTTAGGGCGGGTTAGTTTAGTTAGGTTAGGTTAGGGCGGGTTAGGGAGGTAGTATCGCACCACACCACACGCAGCACACACGCCAATAAAGTTTCCCCCCCCCACACACACACATACCCGTATCCCCATTAGAGTAGGGAAATGGCCCGCAGAGCGTTTTCGGCGGAGGAGGCATATGCCATAATTGCCTCCGACACCGAGAGCGGCTCAGAGGACGATGAAGACCCCACCTTCCTTATTTCATCGTCCTCCTCATCATCTAGTTCAGATGATGAGCCACCAAGGCGGCGGAGACGCCGCCGTGCGGTGCCACAAACCTCCTCTGCCCTTGACCCTGTGCCCCATGCTAGTATGAGTCCCCCTGGCGCTCATACTAGTGAAGCCCCCCTGCCAAGGTCACTGGTACCTCGTACCGGAGAACTTGTCTGGGCTGAGCCAGCGGACCACGAGCCCGTGATTCCTGAGTTTGTTGGCGACTCAGGAATCAAGATTAACATCGCCGGGTTCACTGAAAAGGACTTTTTCGGTCATTTTTTCAGTGACGACTTTGTTAATCTAATGGTTACACAGACGAATCTGTATGCCCAACAGTTCGTCGCCGCTAACCCGGGCTCACTTTTAGCTAGACCCGGTGGCTGGACTCCAGTCGATGCAGCCGAAATGAGGACCTTTTGGGGCCTTGCGCTGCATATGGGTCTAGTTAAAAAACCCAGTGTCAGGCAATATTGGAGTGGGGACGTCTTTTACCAGACACCCCTCTACAGTATGGCCATGGCACGTTCCCGGTTCGAGGCCATTCGGAGATGTTTGCATTATGCTGATAATGCGGCATGTCCCCCCCGAACTGATCCCGCGTATGACCGCCTGTATAAAATCAGGCCGGTCATCAATCACTTCGGGGCCAGATTTTGGGAGGCCTATGTCCCTGGAAGGGAGGTCGCTATTGATGAGTCGCTCATCAGCTTTAAGGGGAGACTCAGCTTCCGGCAATACATCCCTACCAAGCGAGCGCGGTATGGCGTGAAGATGTATAAACTTTGCGAGAGTACCTCCGGGTACACTTGCAAGTTTATGGTGTATGAGGGACGAGATTCCTGCATTGAACCCCCAGATTGTTCCCCCACTCTGGGTGTTAGCGGGAAAATCGTTTGGGGCCTTTTGCACCCATTGCTAGATAAAGGTTACCACCTTTACGTGGATAACTTTTATACTAGTATCCCTCTCTTCACATCCCTCGCCGCCAGATCCACGCTCGCTTGTGGGACAGTCCGGAAGAATCAAAGAGGCCTTCCTTCCTATCCCCTGCAGACTCCTATCCCCCGGGGTGAGTCCCGTGCCCTCACCCATGATAACCTGTTGTTGGTCCGGTATAAGGACAAGAGGGATGTCCTTATGCTCACCACAATTCATGGGAATGGCAGCACCCCTATCCCTGTGCGAGGTACCGTGGGACCGGTCCTCAAGCCCGATTGTATTCTGGACTACAATCGGTATATGGGGGGAGTTGATCTTTCTGATCAAGTCCTCAAGCCATATAATGCCATGCGGAAAACAAAGATATGGTACAAAAAAGTTGCGGTCTACATGGTACAGGTTGCCATGTACAACTCTTTTGTACTGTACAAGAACGCTGGCAACACAGGGACATACCTGGAGTTCCAAGAGGAAGTTCTAAAGGCCCTCATCTATGGTGACCGCCAAAGAGCGGGTCAGAGCACCTCTGTAACTTCAGGTCCCCGGATCGTCCCCGGCCAACACTTTCCATGTGTGATCCCCCACACTGGAAAGAAGGGACGATCTCAGAAGAAATGCAGAGTGTGTCGCAAGAGGGGGATTCGGAAGGACACCACCACTCAATGCGACACTTGCCCCGATCATCCGGGCCTCTGCATAGGCTGCTTCAGGGAGTATCACACTTCCATGGAGTACTAAATTTTCCGTCATTTGCCCTAATTTTAATTACCCACAATTCGACTCCAATGTACCAGTCCAGGGTACACTGTCTTCCAAATTTTATACCAAACCCCCCCCCCCCCCCCCCCCCAAAAAAAAAAAAACCTTTTTCTCAATACCCCCAATATCTTTTTTTTTTCTTCCCCCTAAAAAATGGGTCATGGGACACAGAGTCAACAGCATTGGAGGTTTGCAGTTGCCTCAAATGCGCAACGCTCTCTATCCCCACCTGAGCGGGTTGCGCATTTGAGGTAACAGAATAGGGACGGCCCCACACATCCCCTTCCCAGAATGATGATTCAGAGTATAGGGTTTGGGGCGGGCATCCTTTTTACTTTTGGCTGTACTCTGGGTCATCATTCTGGGAAAATAATTGGCATATCAGTTCTAAAATTGCAATTTTCTTCCCCCATAGTACACTTCATCCATTCCTGGAAAATAAATGAAGTGAACACCCATCTGTTCCAAATCTCCACTTCACCCTATACACCTTCCCTAGGGGGTGTACTGTTTGTAATAATCTCACATATGGGTGTTCCTTTCTTGTATTTTCCTCTGAATGTATGTAACTGTTAGGTCCGTAACAAACATCCGCCTCAAATGCGAAGAGTTCTCGCTGAACTCTGTCGTATTTCCAGGCGACAATTCAGAGTCACATGTTAGTTGTTCCCAAAAAGATGAAGCAGAGCATAGGTTGAAAATTGCAATTTTCAAAAGCTACCCTTCATCCATTCCTGGAAAATAAATTTAGGAAACCCCTGTGCGTTAGAAATGTCCTCTTTACCCCTATACCCATTCCTCAGGGTGGGTACTTTCTGTAATGGTGTCACATGTGGGTGTTTCATTTTTGTATTTTCCTCGGAATGTATGTAACCGTCAGCTACTGATATGCCATAGGCCACAAATACAAAGTGACCTCTATGACTTCTGAGCCTTGTTGTGCGCCCGCCCAGCACGTTACCCCATATGTGGATGGATTTTTATAGTCAGGGGAAAAAGCCCTCCAAAATTTGTAACCCAATTCCTCATATTACCCCTTGTGAAAATGTTAAAAATTGGGTAACCCCAGCATTTTAGTGTAAAAAAATCAAATTTTTCAATTTAGGCCCACTTTTCAAAAAACCTGTGAGGTGTAAGAACTCACTGTAACACTGTTACGTTCCCCGAGGGGTCTAGTTTCCAAAATGTAATGCCATGTGGTTTTTTTTCTGCTGTCCTGGCACCAAAGGGGCTTCCTAAATGAGGCATGCCCCCAGAGCAAAATTTGCTTCCAAAAAGCCAAAATGTGACTCCTTCTCTTCTGAGACATGTAGTGCGCCAACAGAGCACTTTTTACCCCCATATGGGGTGTTTTCTGAATCGGGAGAAATTGGGCTTCAAATTTTGGGGGGCATTTTCTGCTATTACCCTTTTCAAAAATGTAAAATTTTTGGGAAAACAAGCATTTTAGGTAAAAAATTTTACTTTTTTTTTACATTTGCAAAAGTCATGAAACCCCTGTGGGGTATTAAGGTTCACTTTACCCCTTGTTATGTTCCCCAAGGAGTCTAGTTTCCAAAATGGTATGCCATGTGTTATTTTTTTGCTGTCCTGGCACCATAGGGGCTTCCTAAATGCGGCATGCCCCCAGAGCAAAATTTGCTTCCAAAAAGCCAAATGTGACTCCTTCTCTTCTGAGACCTGTAGTGCGCCAGCAGAGCACTTTTTACCCCCATATGGGGTGTTTTCTGAATCGGGAGAAATTGGGCTTCAAATGTTGGGGGGCATTTTCTGCTATTACCCTTTTCAAAAATGTAAAATTTTTGGGCAAACAAGCATTTTAGGTAAAAAATTTTACTTTTTTTTTACATTTGCAAAAGTCATGAAACCCCTGTGGGGTATTAAGGTTCACTTTACCCCTTGTTATGTTCCCCAAGGGGTCTAGTTTCCAAAATGGTATGCCATATGTTTTTTTTTTGCTGTCCTGGCACCATAGGGGCTTCCTAAATGTGGCATGCCCCCAGAGCAAAATTTGCTTCCAAAAAGCCAAATGTGACTCCTTCTCTTCTGAGACCTGTAGTGCGCCAGCAGAGCACTTTTTACCCCCATATGGGGTGTTTTCTGAATCGGGAGAAATTGGGCTTCAAATGTTAGGGGGCATTTTCTGCTATTACCCTTTTCAAAAATGTAAAATTTTTGGGCAAACAAGCATTTTAGGTAAAAAATTTTACTTTTTTTTTACATTTGCAAAAGTCATGAAACCCCTGTGGGGTATTAAGGTTCACTTTACCCCTTGTTATGTTCCCCAAGGGGTCTAGTTTCCAAAATGGTATGCCATATGTTCTTTTTTGCTGTCCTGGCACCATAGGGGCTTCCTAAATGCGGCATGCCCCCAAAGCAAAATTTGCTTCCAAAAAGCCAAATGTGACTCCTTCTCTTCTGAGACCTGTAGTGCGCCAGCAGAGCACTTTTTACCCCCATATGGGGTGTTTTCTGAATCGGGAGAAATTGGGCTTCAAATTTTGGGGGGCATTTTCTGCTATTACCCTTTTCAAAAATGTAAAATTTTTGGGAAAACAAGCATTTTAGGTAAAAAATTTTACTTTTTTTTTTACATTTGCAAAAGTCATGAAACCCCTGTGGGGTATTAAGGTTCACTTTACCCCTTGTTATGTTCCCCAAGGGGTCTAGTTTCCAAAATGGTATGCCATGTGTTATTTTTTTGCTGGTTTGACACCCTAGGGGCTTCCTAAAGGTGACATGCCCCCCAAAAACCATTTCAGAAAAATGTTCTCTCCAAAATCCCCTTGTCGCTCCTTCGCTTCTGAGCCCTCTACTGCGCCCGCCGAACAATTAACATAGACATATGAGGTATGTGCTTACTCAAGAGAAATTGGGCTACAAATACAAGTAAAAATTTTCTCCTTTTACCTCTTGCAAAAATTCAAAAATTGGGTCTACAAGAACATACGAGTGTAAAAAATGAAGATTTTGAATTTTCTCCTTCAGATTGCTGCTATTCCTGTGAAACACCTAAAGGGTTAAAACACTGACTGAATGTCATTTTGAATACTTTGGGGGGTGTAGTTTTTATAATGGGGTCTTTCATGGGGTATTTCTAATATGAAGACCCTTCAAATCCACTTCAAACCTGAACTGGTGTCTGAAAAATAGCGAGTTTGAAAATTTTGTGAAAAATTGGAAAATTGCTGCTGAACTTTGAAGCCCTCTGGTGTCTTCCAAAAGTAAAAACTCATAAATTTTATGATGCAGACATAAAGTAGACATATTGTATATGTGAATAATAAAAAAAAAAAATGGAATATCCATTTTCCTTACAAGCAGAGAGCTTCAAAGTTTGAAAAATGCAAAATTTTAAATTTTTTCATGAAATTTTGGGATTTTTCACCAAGAAAGGATGCAAGTTACCACAAAATTTTACCACTATGTTAAAGTAGAATATGTCACGAAAAAACAATCTCAGAATCAGAATGATAACTAAAAGCATTCCAGAGTTATTAATGTTTAAAGTGACAGTGGTCAGATGTGCAAAAAACGCTCCGGTCCTTAAGGCCAAAATGGGCTTGGTCCTGAAGGGGTTAAGGATCGGGGTTTTTTCCGTTTTTGCATTTTCGTTTTTGCTCCTTGCCTTTAAAAAATCATAACTCTCAATTTTGCACCTAAAAATCCATATGATGGCTTATTTTTTGCGCCACAAATTCTACTTTGTAATGTCAGTAATTTTGCCAAAAAATCTACGGTGAAACGGAAAAAAAAAAATCATTGTGCGACAAAATTGAAAAAAAAAACGCCGTTTTGTAACTTTAGGGGGCTTCCGTTTCGGTAAAAATGACACCTTATCTTTATTCTGTAGGTCCATACGATTAAAATGATACCCTACTTATATAGGTTTGATCTTGTCGAACTTCTGGAAAAAATAACTACAAGCAGGAAAATTAATACGTTTAAAATTGTCATCTTCTGACCCCTATAACTTTTTATTTTTCCATGTATGGGGCAGTATGAGGGCTCATTTTTTGCGCCGTGATCTGAAGTTTTTAACGGTACCATTTTTGCATTGATAGGACTTATTGATCGCTTTTTATTCATTTTTAAATGATATAAAAAGTGACCAAAAATGCACTATTTTGGACTTTGGAATTTTTTTGCGCGCACGCCATTGACCGAGCGGTTTAACCCCTTAAGGACGCAGGACGTAAATGTA
The DNA here is from genome assembly GCF_029499605.1 of Hyla sarda. Lineage (NCBI taxonomy): Eukaryota > Metazoa > Chordata > Amphibia > Anura > Hylidae > Hyla > Hyla sarda. The sequence continues at coordinate 264,254,349 of NC_079193.1, forward strand.
CGTCCTGGTGAGGTGGTACTTAACGCACCAGGACGTACATTTACGTCCTGTGCATAACCGCGGGCATAGGAGCGATGCCCGTGTCATGCGCGGCTGATCCCGGCTGCTGATCGCAGCCAGGGATCCGCCGGCAATGGCCGACGCCCGCGATCTCGCGGGCGTCCGCCATTAACCCCTCAGGTGCCGAGATCAATACAGATCCAGGCATCTGCGTCAGTTCGCGATTTAAATGAACGATCGGATCGCCCTCAGCGCTGCTGCGGGGATCCGATCATTCATAACGCCGGACGGAGGTCCCCTCTCCTTCCTCCGTCCGGCTCCCGGCGTCTCCTGCTCTGGTCTGTGATCGAGCAGACCAGAGCAGAAGATGATCGATAACACTGATCTGTTCTATGTCCTATACATAGAACAGATCAGTATTAGCAATCATGGTATTGCTATGAATAGTCCCCTATGGGGACTATTCAAGTGTAAAAAAAAATTTAAAAAATGTAAAAGTAAAAAAAAAAGTGAAAAATCCCCTCCCCCAATAAAAAGTAAAACGTCCGTTTTTTCCTATTTTACCCCCAAAAAGCGTAAAAAACATTTTTTAAAAACATATTTGGTATTGCCGCGTGCGTAAATGTCCGAACTATTAAAATAAAATGTTAATGATCCCGTACGGTGAACGGCGTGAACGAAAAAAAAAAAAAGTCCAAAATTCCTACTTTTTTAATACATTTTATAAAAAAAAAATTATAAAAAATGTATTAAAAGTTTTTTAGATGCAAATGTGGAATCAAAAAAAAGTACAGATCATGGCGCAAAAAATTAGCCCCCATACCGCCACTTATACGGAAAAATAAAAAAGTTAGAGGTCATCAAAATAAAGGGATTATAAACGTACTAATTTGGTTAAAAAGTTTGATTTTTTTTAAGCGCAACAATAATATAAAAGTATATAATAATGGGTATCATTTTAATCGTATTGACCCTCAGAATAAAGAACACATGTCATTTTTACCATAAATTGTACGGCAACAAAACCTTCCAAAATTAGCAAAATTGCGTTTTTCGTTTTAATTTCCCCACAAAAATAGTGTTTTTTAGTTGCGCCGTACATTTTATGATATAATGAGTGATGTCATTACAAAGGACAACTGGTCGCGCAAAAAACAAGCCCTCATACTAGTCTGTGGATGAAAATATAAAAGAGTTATGATTTTTAGAAGGCGAGGAGGAAAAAATGAAAACGTAAAAATTAAATTGTCTGAGTCCTTAAGGCCAAAATGGGCTGAGTCCTTAAGGGGTTAATTAATGATATATTTTTATAATTCTGACATTTCCGCACACGGTGATACCATATATGTTTATTTTTATTCACACTGTTTTTTTTTATTGGAAAAGGGGGGTGATTCAAACTTTTAATAGGGGATGAGTTAAATGATCTTTATTCACTTTTTTTGGTATCACGGCATGCGTAAATATCCGAACTATTACAATAAAATGTTAATGATACCGTACAGTGAACGGCGTAAATGTTAAAAATAAATAAATAAAGTCCAAAATAGATGCTTTTTAAAAAAAAAAGATTTTATGCCAACATTTTTTTTATAAAAAAATGTATTAAAAGTTTTATATAAGCAGTTATGGTACAGGGGTGTGGAAATTTTATAAAAAAACTACTTGTCCACGGGACAAAAAAGTGCAAAATCTACTTGTCCCTCATGACGATCCACTTGTCCGGGCAAATTTTCACTTTTACGCTCTTAATTTTTTCCTCCTCGCCCTAGAATAGCCATAACTACCTACTATAATGATACCTTTTAATTGTTCCATAACATATTTTCTGGACCCAAAAAAAAAATAAATTATATATTTTTTATATATATATAAAAAATATATATATATATATATATATATTTTAGGTGAAGTGAAATTGAAATAGTAAAAGATAATTTTGCAGATTTGGTGGTTTTCTTTTCTACGCCATTCACCTTGTGGTTGAGATAACATGTTCGTTTCATACTTTAGGCCGCCTGATTACAGCAGTACCAGATTGTATATAATTTATGTCATGTTTTACTAATTTAAAAAAAATTCAGAACTTTTGAATTTTTTTTATTGAAATTTTTGACCCCTTTAACAAATTTTTTTGCATACCAGGCTGTAGGAGGGCTAATTTTTTGCGCCATAATCAGTTTTTTGTATCGGTGCCATTTTGGTATTGATCTGACTTTTTAATAGCTTTTTAACTTTTTTTCTGGGGATATTATCAAAATTGCAATTCTGTGTTAATTTTTTTTTTTTACATTTACCGTACGGGATATATAAGGTTATATTTTAATAGGTCGTACAATTACGCACTAAGTGATACCACATATGTTTATTTTTATTATGTTTGCATGTTTTTATATAGCAAAAGGGGGTCATTTGAACTTTTAACATGAAAGGGGTTAATGTGTTTTTTTTTTTTTTTTTTTTTTTACTTTTATTAAAACTTTTTTTTTTTATACACTTTATTAGACTTATAGGAGGAATCATTAGATTCCTCATACAGATGAATAGAGTTCCCCACTAGCCCACCAGGGAGCATTCACATGTCCCTTTAGACGCCGCTGTCAGCTTTGACAGTGGCGATCAAAAGGGTTAATAGCCAGCTGCGGTGATCGCCTCATGCTGGCTATTAGCGGCGTCCCCCGGCTACTGAGAACAGCCGGGGGCTGCAGAGTATGGAGCAGGCAGGAGTCCGGAGCCCGCTCCATACAACCCTCTGAGAGCTGCATGCCGGGCTATTATCGGCGGTGTGAAACTTGCGCCCCGTTCAGACGTGCGACCGCTCCTCCCCTCAGCTCTCCGAAGCTAGTGCTGGGGAGAGCGAAGGCAGAGGACGTAGGTCTGCACGGGGAGCAAAAAGCCGCGCCCCACTCATCTCCCCCACAGGTCTGCATTGCAGAAAGAAGGCAGAGCAGGGGAGATAGGACGTACACAGCTTCTCATCTCCCCCTGCTCTGCCTTCAGAGGACGCAAGTTTCCACAGCCGGGGGCTGCAGAGTATGGAGCGGGCACGAGTCGGGAGCCCGCTCCATACAGACTGCAGAGTTCCGCAGCGCTTGTCAGGTCCGGACCTGCTTGCCCGAAGCCGTGCTAAGGGCCGGAAAAATTCACCTGCCCGGTGCCCGAAACTGCTTGTCCCGGGCGTCGGGCAATAGGAATTCCACATCCCTGTGGTATCAATAAAAGGTACAGATCACAGCGCAAAACATGAGCCCTCATACTGCCGCTTATACGGAAAAATGAAAAAGGTCTTAAAAATAGGGGGATTTTAAACGTACTAATTTGGTTAAAAAGTTTGCGATTTTTTTTTTTAAGCGCAACAGTAATGGAAAAGTATGTTATCATGGGTATCATTTTAATTGTGTTGACCCAAAGAATATGTCATTTTTACCGTAAATTGTACTGCGAGAAAACGAAACCTTCCAAAATTGGCAATTTGGTCAGTATTCTTTTTAATTTCCCCACACAAATAGTATTTTTTTTGGTTGTGCCATACATTTTATGGTAAAATGAGTCATGTCACTACAACCGACAACTGGTCGCACAAAAAACAAGTCCGCATACTAGTCTGTGGATGAAAATATAAAAGAGTTATGATTTTTTGAAAGCGAGGAGGAAATAACGAAAACGTAAAAATAAAATTCTCCTTAAGGCCCAAATGGACCGAATCCTTAAGGGGTTAAAACAAGTGCTCAGCTCACATATCTGTGTGCAGGGAAGCTGGGTGACAGCTAGCAACAGCCATATTGGCGGTCACCAAAGTTTCACAAGCATACAGTCACGGCCGTAAGTGTTGGCACCCCTGAACTCTTTCAAGAAAAAAATGAAGTATTTCTCACAGAAAAGGATTGCAGTAACGCATGTTTTGCTATACACATGTTTATTCCCTTTGTGTGTACTGGAACTAAATCAAAAAAGGGAGGAAAAAAAGCAAATTGGACATAATGTCACACCAAACTCCAAAAATGGGCTGGACAAAATTATTGGCACACATTCAAAATTGTGGAAAAATAAGACTGTTTCAAGCATGTGATGCTCCTTTAACCCCTTAAGGACGCAGGTTGTATCCATACGCCCCTGTTTCCGAGTCCTTAAGGACTCAGGGCGTATGGGTACGCCCTGCGTTCTTCCGGCCCCTGCCACTCGCCGGGCAGGGACCGGGATGCCTGCTGATATCGTTCAGCAGGCATCCCGGCATATCGCCCAGGGGGGTCCTGAGGTCCCCCCATAGGCGTTCTTCCGGCCCCTGCCGCTCGCCGGGCAGGGAACGGGATGCCTGCTAATATCGTTCAGCAGGCATCCCGGCATATCGCCCAGGGGGGTCCTGAGGTCCCCCCATATCGGCGATCGCAGCAAATCGCCGGTCAATTCAGACCGGGGATTTGCTGCAATTCCGTTCCCCGCCGCTCGCCGGGCAGGGATCGGAGCCGGATGCCTGCTGAAATCATTCAGCAGGAATCCTGGCAGCGTGCCGAGGGGGATCCTTAGGATCCCCCATATCGGCGATCGCTGAAAATCGCCGGTAAATACTAACTGGCGGTCTGCTGCGGTTCTGGGTCACATGTGACCCGATGACCCGGATAATGATGATGATCGGTGGTGTAATATACTGTACTGAGGGGCAGCACTGTTCTACCCACCATTTTACAGAGATATGTTGTGCAGGATGGAGACCCGTGCTGCCATCTCTCCCCCTTGCCCCCTTTCTGTGGCCCCTTGGCACAGAAAGCAGTCAGGGAAAGCAGTAGATTAGGTAGGGACAGTCTGTAGGTGTCCGTGGGTCTGTAGCACCTTTAGCTGCGTGACCCCGGCCCTACAGGGTCGCTGCGGTCTGCCCCCAGCATTCTTTTGGGGGGCGCAGACTTTTTTCCTAAACGTGTGGCCGGGCCCTCTTAGCTATAAAAGAGCGGTCCGCCACAGTTAGCAAAAGCCCACCCGCTGCTAATCAGTCCCATAGTATTGATCAGCATTTTTTTTTGTGGTGCGGGCGCTTTTTCGGGTTAAAGCGGCTTTTTAAATTTTTTGCACCTATAGGCAGTCCGTGCAACCAGTAGCAGGCCTGTACTGTGTAGATGGACCATACCTGTGTGTGCGGCCTGCCCCACCGCTGTCAATGATTTATAACTGATCAGCTTTTTTTTTTTGGGTTCAGGCGGGTGCATTTTTTCGGGGTAAAACATTATTAAATTTTTTCGGGTATTTTGTGTGGGTGTCTGTGTACTTGCCACCAGCCACTGTTCTGGGCTGAGTGTCAGGACCCCCCACTGACTTCTGCGCCCCCTGCTGCCACTAAGCGCTAATCAGTGCGCACACCACTGATTAGGTAAATTATTTTTTTTTTGTGCAGGGTTTTTTGGGCTAGAAGTCTTTTTTTTTTTTTTTAAGTTTCTTTCTCTTTTAGTTTAGTTTAATTTTATATTTTTATATTTCTGTTCTTAGGGCAGGTTAGTTAGGTTAGGGCGGGTTAGGGAGGTATTATAACATCACACCACACAAATGTTTCCCCCCCACATTTATACATTTCACCCCCCCATTAGAGTAAGGAAATGGCCCGCAGGGCGCTTTCGGAAGAGGAGGCATAAGCCATACTTTCCTCCGACTCTGACAGCGTCTCAGAGGATGAGGAAGACCCCACCTTCCTTATTTCCTCGTCCTCATCATCATCTTCTGATGATGAGCCACCAAGGCGGCAGAGACACCGCCAAGCGAGGCAGAAAACCTCCTCTGCTCCTGACCCTGTGCACAATGCTAGTATGGGTCCCCCTGGCGCATATACTAGTCAAGCCCCCCAGCCAAGTTCACTGGTGCCCCGTACCAGCGAACTTATCTGGACTCAGCCAGCGGACCACGAGCCCATGATTCCTGAGTTTGTTGAAATCAAGATTGACATTGTCGGGTTCACTGAAATAGACTATTTCAGTTTTTTTTTCCAGTGACTACTTTGTCAATCTGATGGTTGACCAGACGAACCCGTACGCTCAACAGTTGGTCGCCGAAAACCCGGGCTCATTTTTACCTAGACCCAATGGATGGTACGCTGTCAATGCAGCCGAAATGAGGATCTTTTGGGGCCTCGTGCTGCATATGGGTCTAGTAAAAAAAAAACAGTGTCCGTCAATACTGGAGTGGGGACGTCCTTTACCAGACCCCACTTTACGGTATGGCCATGACACGTCCCGGTTCGAGGCCATTCGGAAATGTTTGCATTATGCTGATAATGCGGCATGTCCCCCCCCGAAGTGATCCCGCGTATGACCGCCTGTATAAAATCAGGCCAGTCATCAACCATTTCGGTGCCAAATTTTGGGAGGCCTATGTCCCAGGGAGGTCGCTATTAATGAGTCTCTCATCAGCTTTAAGGGGAGACTCAGCTTCCGGCAATACTTCCCTACCAAGCGAGCGCGGTATGGCGTGAAGATGTATAAACGTTGTGAGAGTACCTCAGGGTACACGTTTATAGTATATGAGGGACGAGATTCCCGTTTCCAACCCCCAGAATGTCCCCCACTCTGGGTGTTACTGGGAAAATCGTTTGGGGCCTTTTGCACCCATTGCTAGATAAAGGTTACCACCTTTACATGGATAACTTTTGTACTAGTATCCCTCTCTTCACATCCCTTGCCGCCAGATCCACAGTCGCTTGTGGGACAGTCCAGAAGAATCAAAGAGGCCTTCCGCCCCATCCCTTACACGCTCCTATCCCCCGCAGTGATTCCCATGCCTTTTCCCATGAAAACCTGTTGCTGGTCAGGTATAAGGACAATAGGGATGTCCTTATGCTCACCACAATTCATGGGAACGGCAGCACCCCTGTCCGAGGTACCGCGGGACCGGTCCTAAAGCCCGATTGTATTCTGGACTACAATCGGTATATGGGGGAGTTGATCTTTCTGATCAAGTCCTCAAGCCATATGATGCCATGCAGAAAACATGGGTATGGTACAAAGAAATTGCGGTCTACATGGTACAGGTTGCCATGTACAACTCTTTGTACTGTCCCAGTACGCTGGCAACACAGGGACATTCCTGCAGTTTCAAGAGGTAGTTCTAAAGGCCCTCATCTTTGGTGACCGCCAAGGAGCGGGTCAGTGCACCTGTGGAACTTTAGTGCCCTGATACATCCCGGCCAACACTTTCCAGGTGAGGTCCCCCACACTGAAAAGAAGGGATGATCCCACGAAAAAATGCAGAGGGTGTCACAGGAGGGGGATTCGGAAGGACACCAGCACTCAGTGTGACACTTACCCTGATCGTCCAGGCCTCTGCATTAAAAACTGCTTCAGGGAGTATAACACTTTCATGGAGCACTAATTCCCCTGAATTATACTCCAGAGTACATAGTCCTCCAAATTTTAAAACCAAACACCCCCCGACCCAAAAAAACCCCCCAAAAACCTATATCCCAATACCCCTGATAAAGTCATAGGACACAGAGTCAACAGCTTTGGGGGTTTGCAGCTGCCTCAAATGCGCAGCTCTCTCTCCCCACCTGAGCGGGGTGCACATTTGAGGTAACAGAATAGGGACGGCCACACACATCAAATTCCCAGAATGATTATTCAGAGCATAGGGTTTGGGGCGGGCATCATTTTTACTTTCGGCTATACTCTGGGTCCTCATTCTGGCAAATGGCATATCAGTATTAAAATTGCAATTTTCATTCCCCCCCCCCCCCCCCCATAGTACACTTCATCCATTCCTGGAAAATAAATTTAGGGAACACCCATCTGTTCCAAATCTCCACTTCACCCCTATACACCTTCCCTAGGGGGTGTACTGTTTGTAAAAAGCTCACATGTGGGTGTTCCTTTCATGTATTTTCCTATGAATGTATGCAACTGTTAGGTCCGTAACAAACATCGGCCTCAAATGCGAAGAGTTCTCGCTCATGAGCTCTGTGTCGTATTTCCAGGCGACAATTCAGAGTCACGTGTAAGTTGTTCCCAGAAAGATGAAGCAGAGCATAGGTTTCTGTAATTGTGTCACATGTGGGTGTTTCAATTTTGTATTTTCCTCTGAATGTATGTAACCGTCAGCTACTGATATGCCATACGCCTCAAACGCAAAAAGACCTCTATGACTTCTGAGCCTTGTTGTGCGCCCGCCCAACACAATACCCAATATGTGGATGTGTTTCCATAGTCAGGAGAAAAAGCCCTCCAAAATTTGTAACCCAATTTCTTCAATTACCCCTTGTGAAAATGTAAAAAATTGGGTAACCCCAGCACTTTAGTGTAAAAAATCAAATTTTTCATTTTACGGCCCACTGTTCAAAAAACCTGTCAAGTTTAAACACTCACTGTACCCCTTGTTACCTTCCTTGAGGGGTGTAGTTTCAAAATTGTGGTCACTTGCCGGGGTTTTTATTATTTTTTTTTTTTTCGATTTTACGTCAAAACCTCAACCATTGCAGTGCAAAGCACCACTATAGGACTCAAATCTCATCGGCGCTGTCTCACTCCTAAGCCCTGTTTTGCACCTGCATAGTGCTTTACCGCCATATATTGGGTATATCCTTATTCTGGAGAAATTGGGCTACAAATTTTGTGGAGCTTTTTTCCTCTTACTACTTGTGAAACTAAAAAAAATTGGGCTAATACCAGCAATTTAGTATAAAAAATCTAATTTTTAACTTTTATGGCCCACTGTTCAAAAAACCTGTGAGGTGTAAGTACTTACTGTAACCCTTGTTACGTTCCTGGAGGGGTCTAGTTTCCAAAATGGTGTGACATGTGGGGGTTTCTGCTGTTCTGGCACTATGGGAGGTTTGAAAATGCACATGACCCCTGACTTCAATTTCAGCAAAATTCTCTCTTCAAAAGACCAATGGCGCTCCGTCTGTTCTGAGACCTGTAGTGCGCCAGCAGAGCACTTAACATCCACATATGGGGCATTTTCTTAATTGGGAGAAATTGGGCTTCAAATTTTGGGGTCCATTTTCTCCAATTACCCCTTGTGAAAACGAAAAATTTGAGGTAACACCATCTTTTTTGTGTTAAATATCAAATTTTCCATTTTCACGTCCAACTTCAAGGCAAAATCATAAAACACCTGAGGTGTTAGGGCTCACTATACCCCTTGTTATGTTCCTTGAGGGGTGTAGTTTCCAAAATAGTATGCCATGTGTTTTTTTTGCGGTTCTAGCACCCTGGGGACTTTCTAAATGCAACATGCCCCCCAAAAACCATTTTAGCAAAATTCTCTCTCAAAAAGACTAATGGCGCTCCTTCTGTTCTGAGACCTGTAGTGTGTCAGTAGAACACTTAAAGGGGTTATCCAGGAAAAAACTTTTTTTTAACTATCAACTGGCTCCAGAAAGTTAAACAGATTTGTTAATTGCTTCTTTTAAAAAATCTTAATCCTTTCAGTACTCATGAGCTTCTGAAGTTGAGTTGTTCTTTTCTGTCTAAGTGCTCTCTGATGAAATAATAGAAGTAGTTTACTAATCTGTTTAACTTTCTGGAGCCAGTTGATATTTACATTTTTTTTCCCAGGATAACACCTTTAACATCCACATATGGGGCATTTTCTTAATCGGGAGAAATTGGGCTTCAAATTTTGGGGTCCATTTTCTCCAATTACCCCTTGTGAAAAAGAAAAATTTGGGGTAACACCATCATTTTAGTGTTAAAAATCAAATTTTCCATTTTCACATCCAACTTCAACGCAAAGTCGTCAAACATGGCCCCCAAAAACCATGACAGCAAGATTTGTTTAAAAAAATTCCAGTTTCTCTTTCCCTCTTGAGCCATGTTGTGAGCGCGCAGAGCACTTTATGTCAACATATGAGGTATTTCCATACTCAAGAGAAATTGGGCTACACATTTTGGGGGGCTTTTTTACCTAATACCACTTTTAAAAAGGAAAAAAGTGGTTGATTTTTCTCCTCCACTTTGCTGCTATTATTGTGAAACACCTAAAGTGTTAAATGTTCTTAGTGTGTTTTTGAATCCTTTGAGGGTTGTAGTTTCTATAATGGGGTCATTTAAGGGGTATTTCTCACAGAAAGGCACCTCAAATCCACTTCAAACTTAACTAGTCCCTAAAAATTTCAGATTTTGAAATTTTTGTGAAAATTTCGAAAATTGCTGCTATACTTTAAAGCCCTCTAATGTCTTCAAAAAGTAAAAACATGTCAACTTTATGATGTCAACACAAAGTAGACATATTGTATTTGTGAATAAATATAACATTTATTTGGAATATCCATTTTCCTTACAAGCAGAGCGTTTCAAAGTTACAAAAATGTGAAATTTTCTATTTTTTCATCAAATGTTTGCATTTTTCACATAGAAATTATGCAAGCATCGACAAAAATTTACCACTAACATAAAGTAGAATATGTCACGAAAAAACGATCTCGGAATCAGAATAATCTGTAAAAGCATCTCAGAGTTATTAATGCATAAAGTGACAGTGGTCAGAATTGCAAAAAAGTGCTGAGTCCTTAAGGGGTTACACTCACCTGGGGCAAGTAACAGGTGCGGGCAATATAAAAAAAAAAAAAAAAAAATATATAAATAAACACACCTGAAAGACTATGAAAAGGAGAGACGCTCACTTAAAAGTCTATGCATTGTGTGTCTGTGTGTGTCACACTAAGCATGGACAACAGAAAGAGGAGAAGAGAACTGTCTGAGGACTTGAGAACCAAAATTGTGGAAAAATATTGTCAGGAACCGGACTGGTATGCGGGTAGGATACGGGTAGTGGATCCTCTGTGTCAGTGAGGGGATGATGTGGGCCGTACCAGGGTACCGGTTCTAAGAAGTTACTGGTTTTCACCAGAGCCCGTCGCAAGGCGGGATTGGACTTGCTGCGGCGGTAACTCCCAGGTCGTATCCCCTGCTAGCGACTCGACCTCACTGACAGCTGAGATAGGCGTGGTACACAAGGACAAAGCGAAGGCAAGGTCGGACGTAGCAAGAGGTCAAGGCAGGCGGCAAAGGTTCGTAGTCAGGGGCAACGGCAAAGGGTCTGGATATACAGGCTAGGGATACACACAAAATGCTTTCTCAGGGCACTAGGGCAACAAGATCCGGTGGGGACAGGAAGGGAAGTGGGTTTTTATATGTTTTGTACTGATTGGACCAGGCACCAATTAGTGGTGCACTGGCCCTTTAAATTTCATAGAGCCCGCGCGCGCCCTAGAGAGCAGGGCCACGCGCGCCGGGACGGAAGTGAAGGGGAATGCGACTGGTAAGTGACAAGGGATGCGATCCGTGAGCGGGCACGTCCCGTGCCGAGGATCGCGTCCCCTCCAGTGACAGAGGAGCAGCGGTGCCGACCGGAGCTCTGCAAGCAGAGGGACACCGCGAGAGCTCCGGGGATGCAGCGGGACCCGGAGCGCTCGGTGTTACAAATATCAACAATTTCAAGGTTACACGTCCACCTCCAGAGATCTAGATTTGCCTTTGTCCACAGTGTGCAACATTATCGAGAAGTTTGCAACCCTTGGCACTGTAGCTAATCTCCCTGGGCGTGGACGGAAGAGAAAAATTTATGAAAGGTGTCAACACAGGATAGTCCGGATGGTGGATAAGCAGCCCCAAACAAGTCCCAAAGATATTTAAGCTGTCCTGCAGGCTCAAGGAGCATCAGTGTAAGCGCAAACTATCTGTTGACACTGACATGGCAGGAGACCCAGGAGAACCCCACTGCTGACACAGAGACATAAAAAAGCAAGACTACATTTTGCCAAAATGAACTTGAGTAAGCCAAAATCCTTTTGGGAAAACGTCTTGTGGACAGATGAGACCAAGGCAGAGCTTTTTGGTAAAGCACCTCATTCTACTGTTTACCAAAAACGTAATGAGGCCTACAAAGAAAAGAACACAGTACCTACAGTGAAATATGGTGGAGGTTCAAGGATGTTTTGGGGTTCTTCTGCTGCCTCTGGCAATGGGTGCCTTGAATGTGTGCAAGGCATCATAAAATCTGAGGATTACCAATGGATTTTGGGTCGCACTGTACAGCCCAGTGTCAGAAAGCTGGGTTTGCGCCAGAAATCTTGGGGTCTTCCAGCAGGACAATGACCCCAAACATGTCAAAAAGCACCCAGAAGTGGATGGCAACAAAGCACTGGAGAGTTCTGAAGTGGCCAGCAATGAGTCCAGATCTAAATCCCATTGATCACCTGTGGTGAGATCTTAAAATTGCTGTTGGGAAAAGGTGCCCTTCCAATAAGAGAGACCTGGAGCAGTTTGCAAAGGAAGAGTAGTCCAACATTCCTGCTGAGAGGTGTAAGAAGCTTATTGATGGTTATAGGAAGCAACTGATTTCAGTTATTTTGTCCAAAGGGTGTGCAATCAAATATTAAGTTAAGGGTGCCAATTATTTTGTCCAGACCATTTTTGGAGTTTGGTGTGACATTATGGCCAATTTGCTTTTTTTCTTCCCTTTTTAAACGTTCCAATACATACAAAGGGAATAAACATGTGCATAGCAAAACGTGTGTTACTGCAATCCTTTTCTGTAAAAAATACTTAATTTTCTTGAAAAATTTACGGCATGGCTGTATAAGGACTCAACAGAACTTGATTTGAGAATTGGAGATAAGAATCTGAAAGATTTGTTAAATTATAACTGACAGATTGAAGGTGCGAATAAAGAGGAAAAAGCATGTAAGAGACAATAGCAAGATACACACAGATGCTTGGAAAGCTGTTAAAAATTGTGAGGGGAGGAGCAACCCTTAGGACCTCCACTCTCCTCTGCATGTGGACACTACAGTAATTCACTTTGCTGCCACAGATCATGTCCCCAAGTGTAGCATTGCTTCTCTAGTATGTGCAGCCTTCTATCTAGTTGAAAAGAATATTGGGCAATCTAGTCCCTCCTCTTCACTTCATCCCTGTGTCCTGATTTATCAGCATAAGTACTAAAGGCAGCTAGTGACCCCACAAAGTACTGCTGCAAATAAGTCTACTAGGACACAGGCAGATACAAAGTTTTTGTACTCTGCTATCTTTGGCAGCTCCATTTACAATAAATGTGACTTGTTTAATCAAGGGGAAATGAGAAATAGGCACGGTTTTGTGAAAAAGTAGATGAGGCCCAAAATGCCTAACTTTTTTGCACAGGATTCTGATGCATCACCCTGTGATACATTTGATGACACTGAAGACTGTCTGTCTTAGTTTGCACTATCCTAAGAATTAGACATTGTAAAGTAAATTCCCTCTTAATGGTCTATTCACACGTACAGATTTGATGCGCAGGATTTTCCGCTGCAGATTGCAATGTAAACTGAATGACTGAAGATAGCTTAAAATCCTGCGCATCAAATCTGCGCAGAATACTGTACGTGTGAATAGACCCCAAGTGTTTACATTTTATTTTTTTTTACTTCAAAACTGAAGAGCATAGAGAAGAACTGCAGTACATAAAAAGCTTTTCTGCAACATAAATTGACATGCTGTGGATTTCAAATTCACACTAAAAGGTAAATTTCTTAAAATCCTATTAACATTTCTGGCAGCAAATACTCCATGTGTGGCCATACCCTAAACATGGCACTGTCTGCTACAAAAGAGTTTATGAAATCAAATGTATGGGTTAAGCTGGAACTCAATTGGGGAGATCAAAACCAGTACAGAGGAAAAGTTGAACAGTTGCCCATAGCAACCAATCAGATTGCTGCTTTTATTTTTCAGAGGCATTTAAAAAAATGATGTTATAGGCAACTGGTCAACTTTTCCTCTGTGGAAATGTGGAGCTCCATTAAAAAGGGATTACGTGGTTGAGAGGCTGCACAAAAACATAAGATGATCGTGTGCCATCAGTAATGAATAACATTTTAATATCTTGCAGCCAGATTGATAAATATTGGTTTGTCTGATGCTTGGAGAAAACAACCTACTTGAATGCATAGTGCCTAAAGTAAAGAGCTGGTGAAAGAGGGTGCAGGGATTTTTTTTTAGGTTTAGGCTGGATAATGGTAGAAGGATTTTGTAGGTTTAGGCTAGGCCCCAGTGATGGGTAATGTTGATGCTGGAGTATTTAAAAGTGTTTAAGACAACTAACTGAAAGACTCCAACTTTGTGGCAATTGTTTGGAAAAAAGTCCTTTTCAGTATCATTGTATGCAGTGAAGAAAAAGTGGTCCACAAAAGGATTACAAAGTCCTGCCTTTAATTCCAATGAACATTGTGGGGATAATTTGGAACGCTGACAGTGAGTCAAGCCTTCTCATCCAATTTTAGTTCCTGATTACAGAAATTCCCACAAACACACTTAGAACTCCTGTGCACAGTCTTCTCAGTAGAGTTGAGATTTTAGAGCCACAAAAGAGTGCCCAATGCTCATGTTTATGGAAGGCCACATCTGACAAGGTTATATATACAGGTGTGATTGTCAGGTGTTCACATACCTTTGGGCTTGATAATGTATAAAGCTCAAAGGGTTAGAAACTCACCTTTCCCAAGACATCCTTTCTACCTTTGGGAAATTGAGACAGGGAACATTTCCGTCTAGGTTTATTAAACAAGGTATCTGCTTCTTTCATCTTCTTGTTTATGAGGTTATTAATGTTTTCTACCTGTAGATTAAAGGAAAAAAGAAACTTAATGACAACATTCTGGAATGTGGCAGTGACACAGACACATATGTATTAATATATTATATTACCACCTAAAACATTAGATGTGTTACCTGGTTTTTCAGAGACAAATCAATTTTCTTTTTCTTTAATTCATTCTTTAAGTGCATTTCTTTGTTCCTGGCTTCTTCTGACTGACCTGAAAACCACACAAAAAAACAGAATTTAACTGTATTTTTTGATATACATGACACACTAGCAAGAAAGAAAAAATAAAAATATAGTTTGCATTCAGGGTGGTTCAGAATAGCCAGTTGCCCCATGATTGTTTCCTTAATGATTGGCCAAAGCACTCAAAGCTCTCTGCTTGATCACTAAGAATACTGTGCAGCAATTCACATCTGCACACTTCTCTCCATCCTCCTGCTCTGCATTGATCTGTATGATAATTGCCAAGCAGAAGACCCTGTATGTTATGGCCTCACCGCCTTTGGATTACTGGAAACATCCAGCACTAGGGTAGAGTTTCTAATGGTACAGTCAGTAGTGATGCACTGGCTTGGAGGAGAGTCTGCAGGTACAGGGAGAAAAAGGTTGGGAATGTAGAATAGAAGAGTAGGAGTACACAAGAAAATTAATTTCATCTCACCTGGCCACACCTAACAGAACCAAGGCCCTTCCCCTCCTACAATATTACTGCTTTCCAATACTACACAGCAGCTCTTGTTGAACTGGAGACATTTTGGATATGTAATGCAATTCCCCTTATATACCTAATACTGGATGTAAATGACGATTAAAGGATAAGTAACTTTAGTTGGGTATTTTAGCCTAGTATTGTTGGGTTTTAAATTTACTTGGATCACAATAACCTGTTCATGAATAGGCTCCTAGTGCATAAAACATGTTTACAAACTTACATTTCATTTCTTTGATCAGTTGATTTGTTGCATCAAATAAACATCTATAAGCCTTCACGGACTCCATTAACTTGTCTTTTTCCTTTGTAAGCTGTGCCATCTGCTGCTGTTTTTTAAAATCTTGAAAAGAAAAGTAAGAAGTGATCAACCAATAAAAGGACTATAAAAGTTCTACAACGTGTGGTGGGTGGGATGTTTAATAATAGAAGTGTCCTTTTCTCAGAAAATAGGAACCACTAGTTAATAGTGTTAAGCTTTTCTTGTACAGGCTACAGTCCTCCTTCAGACACAGCTTTAAAACACAAAAATCCTTGGATTTGTAGTACAACTCGCCCTTTAAATCTCCTGTTCCAAACAAGGAAGGGCATTTTATGGGGTTGGTTAACTAATGTCCACTTTGAAGTCCCCGTGTCAGCTGCCTATATACATCAGTGGTTGCAGTGTCTACCAACTGATGAGTTTTTAACCCCTTAAGGACGCAGGGTTTTTCCACTTTCGTTTTTCCTCATCACCTTCTAAAAATCATAACACTTTAAATTTTGCACCTATAGACTCATATGAGGGCTTATTTTTTGCACCACCAATTGTACTTTGTAATGACAATCATTTCACCACAAAATTTACCGCAAAACCAGAAAAATATTTGTGGGGCAAAACGGGGAAAAACCCCACCATTTTGTAAATTTTGGGGGCATCTGATTCTACGCAGTGCACTTTTAAGTAATAATGACACCATCTCTTTATTATGTAGGTCCATACAGTAACAAGGAAACCTAATTTTTATAGGTTTGATTTTATTTTACTACCGTATATACTCGAGTATAAGCCGACCCGAGTATAAGCCGAGACCCCTAATTTCAACCCAAAATCCCAGGAAAAGTTATTGACTCGAGTATAAGCCTAGGGTGGGAAATACCTCATCCCCCCCTGTCATCATCCAGACCCGTCATTAACATCCTCATCATCCCCTTGTCATCATCCCACACATCCCCCCTTCATCATCCCCTTGTCATCATCCCACACATCCCCTTATCATCCCACACATCCCCCCTTCATCATCCCCTTGTCATCATCCCACACATCCCCTTATCATCCCACACATCCCCCCTTCATCATCCCCTTGTCATCATCCCACACATCCCCCCTTCATCATCCCCTTGTCATCATCCCACACATCCCCTTATCCCACACATCCCCCCCTTCATCATCCCCTTGTCATCATCCCACACATCCCCTTATCCCACACATCCCCCCTTCATCATCCCCTTGTCATCATCCCACACATCCCCCCTTCATCATCCCCTTGTCATCATCCCACACATCCCCTTATCATCCCACACATCCCCCCTTCATCATCCCCTTGTAATCATCCCACACCCCCCCCCTTCATCATCCCCACCCCCCTTCATCATCCCCACACCCCCCCCCTTCATCATCCTCTTCTCATCATTCGCCCTCAGTGGTCTTCAACCTGCGGACCTCCAGAGGTTTCAAAACTACAACTCCCAGCAAGCCCGGGCAGCCATCGGCTGTCCGGTCTTGCTGGGAGTTGTAGTTTTGAAACCTCCGGAGGTCCGCAGGTTGAAGACCACTGCGGCCTTCAACATGCGGACCTCCAGAGGTTTCAAAACTACAACTCCCAGCAAGCCCGGGCAGCCATCGGCTGTCCGGGCTTGCTGGGAGTTGTAGTTTTGAAACCTCCGGAGGTCCGCAGGTTGAAGACCACTGCGGCCTTCAACATCATCCAGCCCCCTCTCACCCCCTTTAGTTCTGAGTACTCACCTCCGCTCGGCGCTGGTCCGGTCCTGCAGGGCTGTCCGGTAAGGAGGTGGTCCGGTGAGGAGGTGGTCCGGGCTGCTATCTTCACCGGGGGCGCCTCTTCTCCGCGCTTCCGGCCCGGAATAGAGCCGTTGCCTTGACAACGACGTATCTGCGTCGTTGTCAAGGCAACGTGACTATTCTGAGGCCGGGCCCGAAGCGCTTAGAAGAGGCCTCCCCGGTGAAGATAGCAGCCCGGACCACCTCCTCACCGGACCACCTCCTTACCGGACAGCCCTGCAGGACCGGACCAGCGCCGAGCGGAGGTGAGTACTCAGAACTAAAGGGGGTGAGAGGGGGCTGGATGATGTTGAAGGCCGCAGTGGTCTTCAACCTGCGGACCTCCGGAGGTTTCAAAACTACAACTCCCAGCAAGCCCGGACAGCCGATGGCTGCCCTGGCTTGCTGGGAGTTGTAGTTTTGAAACCTCTGGAAGTCCGCAGGTTGAAGACCACTGCGGGTGGGGGAGTTCACTCGAGTATAAGCCGAGGGGGGTGTTTTCAGCACGAAAAATCGTGCTGAAAAACTCGGCTTATACTCGAGTATATACGGTACTTAAAAATAAATTAGAACTACATGCACCAAAATTAGTATGTGTAAAATTGTCATATTCTGACCCCTATAACTTTTTCATTTTTCCATATATAGAGATGTATGAGGCAGTCATGTATATTTTATCGTTCAAAGTAAGTTTATTAGCATAAAGGAAAGAAAATAAGGTAAAACCAAAAAAGTGGAGCAAGTATTAGAATAAATATGTAAATTAATTTGGTGTAAACAAAATAAAAAGAATAAGGAGAGGGAAAGGGAGCAAACCCCCCCCCCCCCCCCCAAAAAAAAAAAGAAAAAAAAAAGGAAATAAATAAAAAAAGAGATGAGTAACCTTACAAACCTCAGCATGGGCTGAAAAAAGCCTTATACATAAAGGGTATACAAAAGGAAAGCCAGGGCGCAAAGAGGAGCAAAATTGCAACCGTGGCCGCCAGGTGTCACAAAATTTGTGGGTTATGTTAATCTGCCCTGAGTTCTTCTATTCTGAAGAAAAATGTGAACTTCACCTTCAAAATCAATGTGCATAGATTGAGTGGACTACCTCCAAAGCCTTGAAATGATTTGCTTCAAAAGTAACTGAGCAGGGTTGTTTATTTTAGGGATTTGACTAGGAAACACTGACAAGAAGGCAATTTCCAGCGTTATCTCTATAGAAATCTGACAGATATTCCCATACACATCGGCAATCTCTCGCCAGAGAACAAGTGGTGTCAAACATCAACAGACAAACACGTAGCTGATAAATGAAAGTTGGGATATGCCGGGGGCGTGGCCTGGCAGCCGGACTGAATGGCCGTGTAGTTGCTGTGCTCCGCAGTAAAGTGCCCTAATCAGCGACCTCACAGCATTTACCAGAGCCTTAACAGCACCCACGGGTGAGAGAACCTTTGCCCACCATGCCAGGGCGCAGGAAAAAGGTTGTTAAGCATGACAAGCTGGCTAAATTCTACTTTTCACAGCGGCGATCCCAGTCCCAAGATGGCGCCGACGGAGAACGAAACCCAGCACACCGCTCGCCATTGCCAGCGCAAGTCCTACCTGCTCTGCAGCGACGCTCCACATCTGACCCGGAGCTCCGGAGTTTTCTCCCGCACGTCGCAGCTGACCTGCCGCCCTCTGCTCCTTCCTCCCCCGGCTCTTCACAGCGCTGTGGATCACAGGTAGTGTCGGCTCTCCCCTCACCCACGCTTCCCTGCTTGCAAGCTCAGAGGGAGTCTTCTCAGTCCAGCCACTTCACCCAGCAGCGTCAACGCAGCTCCCCTCTGCCTAACCTTCCTCCCCTGTCTGACTGGGACTCTGCTGCTGCTCTCCCACCTGATGAGGAAAATGAGCTGCATTCACTGCCTGTCACTGACACTGCTCTTACAGATACCCAAATGAAGCATTTAACCCTTTACATGCCACTGTGGAGGGTCTAGGTGCTAGAATTGATCATATTGAGAATAAACTGGGAGAGTTTGCCACCTCTCACAAAGTCATTGACTCTCACAACGAAGCAGAAGATGATATTGCCGCCCTAAAAGCAAAAGTTGCCGACCTGGAAGACCGCAGTAGGCGCAACAATATCAAACTACGCGGCATCCCAGAAAGTGTGGCCCCTGCAGAAATTCCTACCTATGTCCGCTCTCTTATAAAAGCTGCACTGCCCTCGTGCTCCCCAACAGAGCTTGAAATAGATCGGGCGCACAGAGTACCTCGACCTCAACATCTAGATGATTCTATCCCCAGGGACGTCTTGGCGAGGGTGCACTTTTTTACAGTGAAGGAGAAGCTGTTGAATTTCGCCCGCACCAACGGGGGCCTGCCAGCTCCCTACCATCAAGTGGCCCTCTACACCGACCTCTCGGCGGCCACGCTACAACTGGCAGGGATCTCAACCCGATTACCTCTGCCCTACGCTCAGCAAATGTTCAGTATAGATGGGGCTTTCCGGTACGTCTCCTAATCCGGCGTGATGACAAGATCCACCTGGTCCGGACTCCAGCAGAAGGGGAGACTCTCCTGAAGAAATGGAACTTACCTGTGGACTTACCTAAAGGACCACCCCGCCCGTCCTTGCGCAAATCTCGAGATGACTGGTCTATAGCTCACTGACTCTGGTCCCATTAACCTTTGACCTTATTATGGGCTCCTCGGCTGTTAGGTTTGGTCTGGCTTCGGCATGGACATAACCCCCACTCAGGAAGATAGGCTTCGGCCTTCCTCTATGATATCCTTTTACAGTTTACTAGTTTGCTGGTTTGCATTGTATGTTATATGTTATGTGTATGTACAATGTGAGTAGGTACACTAATCTTTTGTCCTTGCAGCAGTGTCCGCTAATTGATGACCCGGGTGCTCTGGCTGGGAGGCGCTTGTGGTCAACCCCTTATGTACTAATGCTTTATACGATCATGCTTTTTATACTGCTCCATGGTACTTAAAATGGTCAGTATCAATGTTAACGGTCTTAACAGCTCTCATAAAAGAGCCTATCTCTGGAGGGAAGCGTTATCCTTAGGAACTGATATCATTAGTGCACAAGAGACACATTTGCTAGAGAAGGATGCATTCAGACTATCCCACGCATCCTACCCGCACATCTTCCACTCGCACCACACAACTAAAACTAGAGGAGTGATGTTGGCGATTAGGAACACGGTGGCCTTTACCATGTCTGACATAGTTTGTGACCCTCGGGGGCGCTACATCATCCTTTCCTGCACCATAAATCGCATACCATATACCTTAGTGGCACTGTACGCCCCCAACTTAGGCCAACACCGCTTCCTCCGTTCCACATTACGAGTTGCCAATCGCATAAAAGGGGGACCCTTAGTCATCTGTGGGGACTTCAATTTAGTAGTAGACCCATCCCTAGATTCCACTTCCACTGCCCGAGTGTCCCCCCCGTCACTGTCTCACCTGCTATGGTCTGAAGAAATTTACGACACGTGGCGAATTCAACATCCAACCGAAAGGGAGTTCACTCATCACTCTTTGACACACAACACGTACTCCCGGCTGGACATGTTCCTGGTGGGACGTTCTCTGCTTCCTCAACTGTTAATGTCTACCATTGAAACCATCAAGTGGTCAGACCATGCGGCTTTATCTATTTCACTGCAGGAAAACTTCAACACTTCTCCTTCTTACCTGTGGAGAGCTAGCCCCTTCTTACTGTCCCACCCGGAGCATGCCCAGCAATTACGGAAGGAGCTTACTGACTACTTTTCGACTAACACATCCCCTGAGGTTGATGCATTTACCCTGTGGAATTGCCACAAAGCCTATGTGAGGTTTTTTTTCATTAAATATGGTTCCCTGAGCAAAAAGAAGAGGGCAGCACATTTAGATGAGGTTTTAAGTAAGCTGAGAGCTCTAGTCGCAAAACAAATCCTGCCCATCGCCTGATTTAGCATCTCAGATTTCCACTCAACGTCAGGAACTTAGAAGACTTCTCTTATTCCAATATGAGAAAAACCTTAGAAGAACAAAAGCGAAATTTTATTCTCAAAATGACAAAGCAGGGAAACTGTTAGCATCCCGTTTAAAATCCAGACACACCAAGTCCCGCATTGCACACTTAATACACCCTACTTCTGGCTCCACTTGCTATACCCCAGAAGGGATAGCTGAGTGCTTCCAGGCTTTCTACTCTTCATTGTATAATCTACAAGACTCCATTCCCTCCCCGCCACGACTAGAGGAATCTATAGACTCTTTTCTTTCCGGTATGCAATTACCAAAGCTTTCTGAGCAACAGCGGAACACACTTAATCTCCCCATTACACTGACTGAGGTAGTGAAAAGGATAAAATCCATCCCACCCCAAAAGGCCCCAGGGCCCGACGGGTTTATTAATTTATATTATAAAACCTTTTGTGATGATATATCACCACACCTTCGAAATTTTTGTCAAACGGCCCTTAACAGAGGGGCTTTCCCTAAAGAAAACCTTCAGGCTTTGATAGTAACGCTCCCCAAACCAGGGAAATCTCAGGATATCCCCCAAAATTATAGGCCCATTTCCCTACTCAATCAAGATCTAAAAATTTTCGCCAAATTAATTGCCTCGCGCTTGGCGACGGTGCTGCCTTCCCTGATTAACACTGATCAGTCTGGCTTTGTGCCAGGCCGCCAAGCAGCAGACAACACTAGACGTCTGTTAAACGTCTTTTACCATATTGAGAAGACCCGCACCCCTGCCTTGGTCCTTGAACTCGATGCCGAGAAGGCGTTTGACAGGCTCCGCTGGTCGTATGCCTTCTCGGTGTTACGGCATTTGGGCTTTAATGGCCCCATTATGCAAGCAATTATGTCGCTCTATGTCTGCCCCACGGCTAGAATATTTACTAATGGAGTTCTGTCCGCTCCCTTAAACATTACTAATGGCACGAGGCAGGGGTGCCCTTTATCCCCTCTCATATTCATTTTATGCCTAGAGCCCCTGGCACAGTATCTCCTGAATCGGGAAATAACCCATATGTGGATGTAATGTGAGTGCACAAATTCTTGTTACAGTGTGTTGTAAAAATGAGAAACTAGATTTTTTTTTTTTATTAAAATGCTGATGTAACCCCTAATTTTTCATTTTTACCAGGAGTTAACGGAGAAAAAGCACCGCAAAATTTGTTACCCAATTTCTCCTGAGTCTAGAAATACCCCATGTGTGCACGTAAAGTGCTCTGCGGGCGAACAACATGGCTCAGGAGGGAAGGATCAACTTGGACCTTTTGAAGAGAGGATTTGGCTAGAATGGAAGTCTTGGCCATGTAGTCTTTTCAAAGCCCCCATGGTGCCAGAACATGTGACAACATTTTGGAAAGTACACCCTTCAAGGAATGTAACAAGGTGCATGGTAAGCATTTACACCTCACAGGTGTTTGGTACAGTTAATTTTTTATTTTTACAAGTCCCACAAAAATTGAAACCCAATTTCTCTTGAGTGTGGAAATACCCCATATATGTGGATGTAAAGTGCTGTGCAGGCGCACAACATGGCTCAGGAGGAAAGCAACTTGGAGCTTTTGGAGAGAGGATTTGGCTGGAATGGAAGTCGGGGGCCATGTCACCTTTACAAAGTCCCCATGGTGCCATAACAGCGGAAACACCCCACAGGTGACACCATTTTGGAAACTACACTCCTCAAGGATGAAGACAAGGGCTGCAGTGAACATTTACACTCTCCAAATGTTTGCCAGATTATTGTAACAATGGGCCATAAAAATGAAAAATTAGATGCTTCATTTTCATGGTCAAATGTAACAAAAATCTGTCAAACACTAAGGGGTGCAGAAGTTCACTGCACCACGTGTTCCGTTCCTTTGGGGGGTGTAGTTTTCAGGTTGGGGATTTCCGCTGTTCTGGCACTATGGGGGCTTTGGAAACACAACATGACCCCCGAATTCCAGCCAGTATTTCCACACTCGAGAGAAATTGGGTAACAAATTCCAGGAATTCAATGTGGGAATCCCTCCCTTTATGAACTCTAAAGCGGTAAGTGTACCCGGAGGTACTCTCACACAACTTGTAGAGTTTAACTCCATATCTTGCACTCTTGCTAGGTATGTACTGACGAAGGATGAGTCTCCCTTTAAAACTAATTAGGGACTCCTCTATTGCGACCTCCTTTGGGTGACAGAGGTCTCCGAAAACTTTGCTCTAAAATAATCGATGACTGGCCTGATTTTAAATAGGCGGTCATACGTTGCATCATCTCGGGGAAGAAATGTTGCATTAACAACATAATGCTAAAATTTTCGGATGGTCTCAAAACAGGGAGTCATGGCCATACGGTAGAGTGGGGTTTGGTAAAGAACAACCCCGCTCCAGTATTACCAAATGCTCGGCTTCTTAACTAGACCCATGTGCAGCATGAGGCCAGAATAAGTCTTCATCTCGGTTGCACTGATGGGCTCCACCTATGAGGCCTAGCGAAAAAGGCATCAGGTGCTGAAAGAAAAACTGTTGGGTATACAGATTGGTCTACTCACTGAAAAACCAGGAATCACTGGGCTCATAGTCCTCAGGGACAGTCCAGACAAGTTCACCTGTAGGGGTACCGGTAAACTTGTCTGAATAGTACGAGTGCGAGAGTCTCTCGTACTGGTATGGGGCACTAGGTCACTTGCACAGTGGGCTTGTGGCCTTGCCCTGTGGCACCTCCTTCTAGGAGGTTTATCATCACTGGATGATTATGAAGAGGGGAGGAAGACAGGAGGAAGCTGGGGTCTTCTTTCTCTCCCTCACTGACTCTTTCGGAGTCAGAGGCAATCAAGGCGTATGTATGCTTCCTCTACCGAAAATACCATGTGGGACATTTTTTATTGGTTGAAACTTTACTAACCTCTTAAGGACGCAGGGCGTACTTGTACACCCTGCACCCAGTACCGGTGTTTAAAACGGGGTCACGCCGTGACCCCGCATCACACCGGGTTGGTCCCGGCTAATGATAGCCAGGACCCTGGGCTAATAGCACGCGGCACATATCGTTGTGCCGCGTGCTATTAACCCTTCGGACGCAGCAATCAAAGTTGATCACCAGGTCCAAAAACGAAAGTAAAAGCTTCCCGGCAGCACAATCGGGTTGATCGGGACTATCGTGATAAAATCGCGATTTCCCGATCGGCTAGAACGCGAGCGGAGGTCCCCTCACCTGTCTCCGTCGCGTCCAATCGGCTTTGATTGGTCCAAGCCTGAGCTAGAGGCTTGAGCAATCGAGCCCCTAGAACGCTGATCCATGCAAAGCTATGGCTTTTTATACCAAAAATAACCAAGTTGATGCCAATACATTAAAAATTAGCTTTTGTTGGATAATAAAAAAAACAAAAGAATAACAACATATATCTTTGTAGTAATGTTCACCGGGTTACAGACATAAAAACTACCAAGACCAGCACCATATACTGACTTGGTAGTGTTTATGTCTGTATATGTCTTTTATGTACTGGCATCAACTTGATTCTTTTTGGTATAAAATAGTGTTTACATCAAGTGGTCTCTTATTTTTGATGATCATGAGAGTAATTATTTGCCGTAGTATTATGCATATTTACACAGGCATTGACCGGCATATTTGGCTGGAGCTATATAGTGTAACAAAGCTATGGCTTTGCAGGGATCAGGGTAAAAGATCAGTGTGAGCAGTGTTATCATGGGAGCTATAACACTGCAAAAAATAAATAAAAGTTTGAATCACCCCCCTTTTCCCATAAAAAAAAAACTGTAAATAAAAATAAATATGTGTGGCATCGCCGCGTGCGTAAATGTCCGAACTATAAAAATATATTGTTGATTAAACCGCACGGTCAATGGCGTTTGCGCAAAAAAATTCCAAAGTCCAAAATAGCGTATTTTTGGTCACTCTTTATATCATAAAAGAATGAATAAAAAGCGATCAAAAAGTCCTATCAATGCAAATGATAGGTACCGATAAAAACTCCAGAACACGGCGCAAAAAAGGAGCCCTCATACCGGCCCATACGCGGAAATATAAAAAAGTTATAGGGGTCAGAAGATGACAATTTTAAACGTATACATTTTCCTGCATGTAGTTATGATTTTTTTTTCAGAAGTACGACAAAATCAAACCTATATAAGTAGGGTATTATTTTAACCGTATGAACCTACAGAATAAAGATAAGGCGTCATTTTTACCGAAAAATGCACTGCGTAGAAATGGAAGCCCCCAAAAGTTACAAAATGAAATTTTCTCTTCAATTTTGTCGCACAATGACATTTTTTTTCCGTTTAGCAGTGGATTATTTTTTGTAAAATGACTAATGTCACTGCAAAGCGAAATTAGTGGCGAAAAAAATAAGCCATCATATGGAATTTTATGTGCAAAATTGAAAGCGTTATGATTTTTAGAAGGTGATTAGGGAAAAAAGGAAAATGCAAAAACGGAAAAACGCTCCTTAAGGGGTTAATAAGTGTGGTGTTGCTTATAACTAATAGAAAAAAAATATATACATAAACTAAAAAGAAAATAAACTAGATAGAAAGAATCAGCTTCTAAACTTCTAGCTCTTAAAGCTCCGGACACCCAGGCGATGTACCGGGATGGTTGCTGATTTCCGATGAACGGAAATATGCAGGGCGTAAATGTACACCCTGGTGTGCGAAAGCCCTGTGTCCTCTAGGGGTTAAATGTAGACTTGTGAGGTGAGATGGACGTCGCAGTGCAACCTGCCAGTTGCTGACCTGCTGTGAGATTGTTCCATCCCTTTACTCTGCATGAGCTCAACTCTAACAAATTATCCTGCATATGTTGAACTTTAGTAAGGCTGCTCACTACCCTGCATGTGGTGAACTGTAGTAAAAATCATTACCCTGTATATGTTGAATTTTAGTAAAAGCTCTTTACAACTCTGCATGAGCAGAACTTTAGTAAAATAATTATCCTGCATGAGCTGAACCCTGGTAATTCAGAAGGCAGTATATCTAGCCTCTATTTCAGTGCTCAGAGAGGGAGCAGCTCTATTTATATCCTGTTGTGGAGACTGTCCCTATGAATAGTGGATTATTCCTTCAGAGACTTGCATACCTCCACGGGTGACCCCGCTGTTTAAATGTTGCTGCTGTTAACCCGCTACTAAACACTGTTGTCGCCAGCCCCATTACGTACAGTGCTATGAATATGGGATAGGTCAGTATTTTCTAAGGCGGGCCACACTAAAGATTTTGTATCTATGCTTGGACCTAATTAAGTAACTATTGTTAAATCTGCTACTTGATATTGATAACCCCGCCGCTGAATACCGCTGCTATTAACACGGTTAAAGTTGAGTCGTGTCGGGGACCGGTTGTACTAACCTGAGAACTTAATAACTAACCTTGTTCATCGCTGCTAACCCTATTGTCATTCCTGATCAAGCTATTTAACATTGTTATTAACATTCCGACATCTAGTTCTGTTTATGTGAAATTTTTTGCTCCTTGGGGAAGCTGTAGTACTTGAAGATCCAGCTTGTAATTGACTATCTCTGCTGATAATGTTGTCACTCCCCATTGTTACTGTCAACCCGCTATTGTATATTTCTACTATTAATATTTGTGGTCTAAACAAGGGTCATGGTAGTAGCTCCAAATCTGGATGATCCAATACTGGGGTCCTAGAGCTTGCTCGCAATTAACTACCCTACGTCTATTTCTAACTTTTAGATATCGTTATTACTAACCTTGCTATTTAACACTGCTATTACTAATTCTGCCAACCGGAACTGTTAAATCAGGGGACAGGCGGTACTTCCAGACCTGGCAGAATTAATATAGAGAGAGTTTGACCTGGGACTTTCTTGATGTAATTTGCCTTTTTACTACTGTGCTGTATTGTCCAGTTAAACTGATTATATCTTCCTGTTTCAGGGAATGTTGCTTACTGGGTTGGATTTCTGTGGTAACAATATCAGAAGAGTTGTATATCTGTAGGGTATATCTGTAGGGTGATCTGACGGATAGAGGTAAGGTTAGAAGAGGAGAAGGAGGAAAGAGAAGGATTATACCACCAACCATGCCCCCCCAAAAAAGGGAATCAGTAAGTCCAGTAAAAGAGAAGGATTCAAAACAAGTGGGGAAAATGGATACATTTTTGGCATCCTCAGGGATGACTAGTACAGGGAGAAACAGAAATCAAATGAAAAATGCTAATGTGGAACAACATTCAGAAGAGGGAGCTAGTGGGGGAATAGACCCATCAGCATTGAAGATGATTTTGGAGGTGGTGGGGAAATGTAATAATGCAATAGATTGACTAAAAACTCAGATATGTGTAATAGGAGATGAAATATCGCTGACTAGAGAGAATATTAAGGGCATACGGGAAAGATGTACATAAGTAGAAGGGAGAGTGTCAATATTAGAGGACAAAATGGTGGAAGTTAAAGAAAAAAATGAAGAAGGTGATGGATATAAATCAGGGTTTGGAGAAAAAGGTGACTGATTTGGAGGATCGCTTCAGAAGGAATAATGTGAAAATTACAGGGATTCCGGAGGGAGTGTAGGGTAGGCACACTTAAGTTTGTGCAAGAATGGGTCAATACAATGCTGATCCCATCTAGAAGGCTGGATGATAAAAGTATAGAATTAGTCCATAGGATCCTTTTGAGACCCCTCCCCCCTGGAAGTAGTCCGAGAACTACGATTATAAAATTAGTAGATTCACAGGATAGCGATACCGTGCGGAGAGCAGGGCGGGAAAAAAGGGATTTGAAGATTGGTAATAGTAATGCAGCTATTTTTCCAGATTATGCGTTGGAAACTCAGAGGGAACGGATCAGGTTTAAAAATTTAAAAAAAAGATTACATCAGAATGGGGTTAAATTTGCTTTGTTGTTTCCGGCCAGGCTCAGAATAACGTATAATGAGAAAACTCTTTTTATGGAAAGCCCATAGGAAGCAATAGAATGGAAGGAGGCTAGAGGGCGGAAAAATATTGAGTAAACGGGGTGTGGGCATCATGGGGGGGTTATGTCATGCAAGAATAGATGTTTGTTTAGATGTTTTTTTCTTTTTTTTCTCTCTTTCTCTCCACTGAGGGTAGGATTCAGCATCTGGATTGGAGTCTCACACTTATATAATATAGAGAGCGTCGGATGAGTACTAAGGTAATGGTATGGAACATTAGGGGAATGATGGATGATGCTAAAAGGATGGCAATTATGGGGGTTTTGAAAAATCATGCCTTGGGGATTGTTGGGCTATTGGAAACCCACCTAACGAAGGACACGTCATATTTGGTTAAAAGACGTTTGTGGGCACACTACTAGCACTCATTCTTTACTTCTTGCTTAAGAGGGATCACAGTGTTAATTCATAAGAATGTACAATGGGAATTAAAAGGATACATTATTGGATCGGGAGGGTAGATTTGTTTTTTTATATGGTAAGTTATATAATCTGATATGCATATTCGCATTTGTGTACATACCCCCTCCATAATCATCAGACACAAAAAAAATTATTTGAATTCTATTTGTCTAAAAACGCATGCCCGGTGCTGGTTCAAGGTGACATGAACTGCGTGATGAAGGAGGAGTTGGATAGGTTAAGGCAAAATGAAAATGCTAAAAATTTGGGACAAACTTCGTAGGCAAAATTATGTAGAGAGATAGGACTCAAAGATATATGGAGAATGAGAACCCTATAATGTCACTCCCAAGATTAATGGGATTCATTGAACAAAACGGAGAATACTCCGGATTAGGGATAAATTGGGAGAAGTCTAATCTGTTGCCCCTAGGAACAGAGGCAGTGATCCTGGATTTGGGGATTAGAGTACTAGGGAGAAATCAACAGGTAAGTTACCTGGGAATCCAGATCTCAGGGAAAGTGAATGAATATCATAAGTGGAATACGAAACCCCTGATTGGGGAAATGGAAAAGAAAACTAAAATATGGGAGGAACTGAGAATTTCAAGGGCAGATCAGATAGCGTTCATTAAAACCATTCTCCTTCCCAAACTCCTGTATGTGTTTGGAGCAGCACCCATATGGTGTGATAAACATTTATTTAGGAAAATTACAGCTGTTTTCAACTCCCTTATATGGGGCAGGAAAAGGACTCGTATAAAGATAGAATGTTTGTGTCTTACTAGAAATGTAGGCGGACTAGCGTTTCCACACATTGAAAAGTATTTTTTGGCAGACCAAGTATATTTAATCAGAGAGTGGAGGAGGTTTTACTTTTTCCAATATCTGATGGAGAACTCAAATGGGGAATATGCCGATATCTATCAGCTACTAGAATCTGGACAGCTGGAAGAGGTAAAATGGAAAGGAAATGTAGTGGTTGAGAGTCTGGACATTATTAAAAATTTAAATGGGTATAGTAGGTATTTATAATATAGCTCCCATATGGGAAAATAAACGGTTTATAAACGTTTTGAGGAAAGTAGAGATGTAAACAATTCAAGAGTTAGGGTTTAAATTAGTAAAAGATGTATGGGAAACTTGAAAAATTTATGGAATGGGGGTAGATAAAAAATAGAAGGGGAATAGGGTTGGGAACATGGTTTGAATATATAAGGATGGAAGGCACATTTAGGAGCACAGTAGAGAAGGGACTGATGATTATTAACACTCCGGAAAGTGTAAAGAAAATTATAGAATGTACAGTAAATAAGAATATAATGTCTAGTGTATATAAGACATTGATTAATGCACCGGGGAAAAATATGACACACGGTAGCACACGTGCATGGTGTGAGGATTTGGGAGTAATAGATGAGAATCAATGGGAGGGTATATAAAGAAAGATTAACCATATTCTGCTGAATGAAAATCATAAAATAGTCCAATTTAACATAGTGTATAGATTATATTATACCCCAGCATTTTTGTGTAAGATTGGAAAGAGATTTGATAGCAAATGCTTAAAATGTGGTAGTGAGATTCAGAAATTGTGGATGGTTGTATATAGGGAAATAGGGAAACAATTAGGGATAACACTTGATCCCTCTCTTTTAGTAGGTATATTAGGTGATGAAACTGGTCTGGAAGTAGAGGAAAGAGGCAGCAACTACATGAAATGTTATTCTGCGCCAGATTTATGATTGTAAAAAAATGGATTGATCAGCATCCACCTAGTAAAAGGGAATGGGAGACAAGAAGAGACAACAAAAGTAATTATTAAGGCATTAAATTGGAGGATTATATTTATTTATTTATTTTGGGGGGGGGGGGGGGGGTAAAATTATTTCATATGTAAGGTATTAATATGTTAAAATGTATATTAAAAAATAAATTAAAATAACTGTATTTGTATCACTGTATTATTTAAACTGCTCCATCGCTTATCTTCTACTTTAGATGCTGAGATCTTGACAAGCACATCGTATAGTGAGAAAACAAATATCTCTTTTCGCTCTAAAAGTGCTAAAATAAAATGTATCAGCAATTTGTAAATTCCAGAAAAGACCTTTAAGGCTGTACACTAACAACTGAAAGGCCTATTTTTTCCCCTTCATTTTCTAACAAAGTGGATGACCCCTAGTTAACTTGCTGTCTTTATTCGCCAAGTTTCTAGCAGTGTAAACATTTAGCATGGAATATAAATGTTCTATTTTTACCCAATTTGAATTTTTATAAAAAAATTAAGTGGAAAGAGAAAATACATAAAGTTACAAGTCATGGCAAGAAACATCTTGCAACCATGCAACTGGAATATAAATGAAGGTTTTACATTACCATTGAAAAAAAAGAATGGAAGGAAATATGGCTTTATATCCACAGGTTCCACAGTTTGGCAAACAAGTGAAAACTTAATCTTATATTCTGTACTGTCTGTTCCTGGACTGTTTTCAGCAAGGATTAGGCTCTGTAATAAATGAATACATTTCTGGTTACATTTTATTTGATTTTTATAGTTCACACTTTAATTTCCAGTTCAGTGTCTGTGCAAAGTTAATAGGCCTATTTTACATGTCAATTGTGGTGGGTTGTTAGATTTAAAGAAGAATACCACTTTAGGTAACATTATCTCCTAAATGTCTGATCATACGGGGGAGGGGTTGGGGTGATTCGGGTGTCGAGGGTCTGACCCTTGTGACTTTCTGCGGTCTCCCAAAACAGAGCCCCGTCTCTCAAGGAGAAAGTAAAGATTATGGACCTTGGGACTGACAGTGATGTGTCAGAATGCACAGATTATATAATTACATTGTATCAAAGTCAATACAATCACGTTTTAAAACAAAAAACATGTTGTTGTTCACAAATACCTTTTTACTGAACAACCCATAAACTCACTACAAATATGGTTACGTTAACTAATACAGATCAATCATGTAGAATAAAAAGGCTACTCACAGGGATGTCAGCAGATCCATTCCGAAAAGGGATCTCCAGAATATCTGTTTCCGACTGAAATAGTGGAATCTCCTCTGCACTTTCAGAAGGGCATATTTGTGCAATAATTTTCCCATTCAGATTAACACCAGCTAAATTACTGTGTTCATCCTAGTAAGATAGTAAGTGACCATTTTAAGAATCTCAGACAAAAATTAAATAAATACATTTAATCACATCAATTTGATAAAAGGAATTCTTATGCTTTGGCTGCTTTACATACTACACAATACCTCAATATTGGTTTTCTTTTTTTTTGCTTTCCCTCATAAATTTCAAGGAAATATTTAAGTCTTTGGTTTGGAAAAATCAGTGTGCACTGCTTAGGCTAGAAACTTTACAGAGCAACAAAAACTCTGGTGGCTTGGCAGTACATAATCCCTGGCTCTATTTTCTAACAAGGGTTTGCACTCTAGAGATAGGTGGTGGGAATAAACATGGAGGCCAAGCTTCTACCTTAACTCTTTCGATAAAGGTGAGGAATAAGGTTAGGTCTCTCCTATCTGTAAAAGGTCATATTGCTGTCTCTTATGTGTGGCGTAATCCAGGTTTGCTGTAACTTTTCAAGCTCCTGGGTTTCTCTCCTTTGAACAGAAGGGCGTGCTCTTTTTGGGACAAATTCTGGTGAATGATTAACTCAAAAGTTTTGACCAATTTGTCAGAATTTGAGTGTTTCTATCAGTTCCTTCAACTTGGTTATGTCTCTGACCACTAAAGATTAAGCCTGTCACATGCACTTGTACTCATTACTAACCTAAGTATTAGAACAGGGTATTGTGAAAGGTGCTTATCCGCATTGTATGGAGAGCTTCTGGTCGCAATGATACAGAAATATCCCCTCTTAGTTAAGCATAAATAGACCTAGGTCCCTTTGCAGAGAAATAATGGACTGAGTTCATAGAGCTCATTGGGAGAGGCCTAATGAATTTCTAATTGCATAGAGTGTGCAAAACTCCTACTTTGTTCTTCAAAAATTGGGGAGCATACAGATTCCTGTTGTCCTAAGTGCGGGTTACCAGATGCTCATCTGCTACATATGGTTGGAGATGTGTGGCGCTAGGTAGCTTCAGGAAAGAGACTACTGCCATTGCCAATAAGGTATATACCAGCGGTACTCAACTGGCTGACCGCGGCCACCTGTCATTCGGGACCGGTCGGAGGAGGCTTCGGCTGTCTCGGCATTCATATGTATCTATGTCTTTAAGACACCGATCCAAATGAATAGCAGTGCGCTGCCAGTATGAGGGAACACTCTGTGCCCTGCCCGGGCAGCGATTCCCCTATGATGCAGGCGGCATGATTAGCGCTGCCTGCATCATCTGCTCAGGCCTAACTAGAAGAGGCCAGAGCAGTGGAGCAGCTTGGGACCTTGGGCAGGAAACCAGCGCTGGGACAGTGGAGTACTTTACAGGTGTTTCCCAACCTTTATCTCTACAGTTATTTCAAAACTACAACTACCATCATGCTCTTCTGTCAGTGCATGATGGGAGTGATGTAGTTCAAATGCACATTTCATATGGGGGGAAAGCTCAGCATTTGGCAGAGTGTGTGGCAGCATTTTACCAGGGGCACAGTGGTTGTCAGTATTATACCAGGAGCACAGGGTGTGGCAGTTGGGAAATGATTATGACTTATTATTAGAGTAATAATAATGTTCTAAAACAGGCAGCGCCTATTTCTTGCATGGTATTGCGGCCGGTAGGTGTGAACCAGGTCTTACTTTTACTGGATGGCAGACCTGGAAAAGTGGACCCCTACTAAAAGTAGTTGAGTACCCTTGGTATATACTATAAATCTACCCATGGATCCTCAGTGTGCTTATTGGGCTTGTTAGGTGACCCATGGTATTCCTAGTATGCTGTATCAGATTCGTAACACAACCGTGGTTCACTAGATTAGCAACAGTCCTCAAACAGTGCAAAGATTTAGCAAAAAATAATAAATTATACTGCTATTAGTGTTCAGAGGGGAGTGTATCTGACAAAAATGCAATGTGCCATCTGGGGAAATGGATTGCCTGTCCAAGCTTGGTCAAGTGCTCTTGGATACACGTCTTAGTCTTGCCTAGAACATACTTGCCAGATAGCCTTGCCACGGTCCCATAGAAGACGATATTCTTATTTTTCCCCTTCTCCTTTTAGCTCTCTTGTTCTCTCTGTTGATATTACCTCTGTTCCCATAATGCATGTGACTGGTTTGAACAAGTAAACAATCCTGCATGTATTTTGCAAGCTGTTCTCTGGGGAGGCGGTTACTGGCTGTATTCTGGCTTCAATCCAGAAGATTAGATAATCTCACCCTAGGCACTATTGGATCTACCATCGTTTAAAGAAATCATACTGTATGTGTTCAACAAATGTTTAAAAATAATACATATAACACCAAAATTTTACCACAGTCTTAAGCCATAGATTCCTAAATAAGGTGCGGCTGGCCTCAGCTTTCACATTAGATACTGTTGGGGTGGCAGGATTTGGGAGTGGAACCAACTTCACAGGCTTGTTGGCAACAACGTTTATTAAAAACTGCAAATGACAAGAAGGCACAAAGATTTGTGAGTAATAAGATAAGATGAGCGAAGTTACAGTACTTCCGATTCCGCATGATCCTCGCGGCTCGGCAGTAAATTAGTTCAGCTTTCAGGTGCTCCGGTGGGCTGGAAAAGATGGATACAGTCCTACAGGAGAGTCTCCTAGGACTGTATCCACCTTTTCCAGCCCACTGGATAACCTGAAAATTGAACTAATTTATGCAGGCTAAAGTAAGCAACCGCCGAGCCGCGAGGTTCGTGCAGAATCCAAGTACTGTAACTTCGCTCATCTCTAGTATTAAGGATCTATGATATCCATGCCATAATGGAAAAGAGAAATAGAAAAAAGATACCTGGTCACTATAAAGTACAGTAGCTTTCTCAGCCATATACATAAACTGGATGCAATACTTTTCAACACGATCAGGAATCATTTTATCTCTGCAAAATAAAAATAAAAACACAAATAAAGATGGACACCATTGACTAAAAAAAAAAAAAAAAAAAAAAAAGGATTCTTATATTTTGTTGTTTCTTTGAAACAAAAAACACACACAAAAACCTCAACTTGTACCAGTTTGAAGCTACAATCTTAATTCACTACACTCACTTTGACATGCCCTGTCGGATTCTTTAACCCCTTCCTGCAAATGGACGTATATGCACATCCATTTTCCCCGTGACTTAACACAAATGGACGTATATATATATGTCCATTCCTGATCACAGTGGCACAGGCTGTGATCGGCGGCTGGTGGCTGTGTTTGCATATCGCCGGGCACCCGCCGCAGCTTTCAAGAACAGAGCTGCGCTCCGATCCGGACAGTTAGCCCCGTCAGTGCTGCTGTCAATGTGACCATAGCACTGATCGCTGGTGACAGAGGGAGGGAGCTCCCTCTGTTCTCCAATGAGACCAGACAATGCGATCGCGGGGTCTCATTGGCAGACAGGGCAACAAGGGACCTCCGAACGGCCCCTGGTTACCTGGCTACGGAAGCCGATCAGGCTATGCCAGAGGCAAAGCCTGATCTGCTATGTGTATCAGTGAAACGCTGACAGCTGTCAGCGTTACACTGATAGGGATAATACACTGCAGTAAAAAAAAAAAAATACACTAAATAATAAATGCAAAATAAATAAACATAAATAATAAATAAAAATGTATTTACACAATTTCCCTTTCCCCAAAAAAATTACACATATTTGGTATCGCCGCGTCCATAACAACCCAAGCAATACGACTATCATATTATTTAAGATGAACGCCGTAAAAAACTTAATGAAAACCTTGCCAAATTTTTGGCTTTATATCAACGCCGCCTCTGTAAAACTAAAATAAAAAGATCAAAATATCCCATGTACCCCAAAATGGTACCACTAAAAAGTCAACTCACAGAAAAAAAAATTGCTATCACACAACATTTTATAAAAACAAAAAATAAAAATACACCTCACAGAAAATAGCGAAGCACCAACTAGATTTTTTTTTAATCAAAAATAGTTTTTATAGAGAAAATATGATAAATCATCAAATAAAGTACATAAATGAGATATTACCATAAATCGTACCGACCTGCAGAATAAAATAACCATGTCATTGATACTGCATGGAGAACACCGTAAAAAATAAATAAAATAATCCAGCCAAAATTACCGTATTTATCGGCGTATAACACGCACTTTTTAGGCTAAAATTTTTAACCTAAAGTCTGTGTGCGTGTTATACGCCGATACACCCCCAGGAAAGGCAGGGGGAGAAAGGCAGTCGCTGCCCGCTTCTCTCCCCCTGCCTTTCCTGGGGTCTAGAGCGCTGCTGTCGGCCCTTCTCACCCCCTGGCTATCGGCGCCGCTGCCCGTTCTGTCCCCCTGACTATCGGTGCCGGCGCCCGCCCATAGCCAGGGGGAGAGAAGCGGCGCCGACAGCCAGGGGGAGAGAAGCGGCGCCGACAGCCAGGGGGAGAGAAGGGGCAGCGGCACCCATTGCCGGCGCCGCTGCCCGGGGCATCCCCGGTGGCATAATTACCTGAGTCGGGTCCGCGCTGCTGCAGGCCTCCGGCGTGCGTCCCCGGCGTCGTTGCTATGCGCTGAACGGCGCGGCGCATGACGTCAGTGCGCCGCGCCGTGCATATCAACGACGCAGGGGACGCACACCGGAGGCCTGCAGCAGCGTGGACCCGACTGAGGTAATTATGCCACCGGGGACCGGGGATAGCCAGGGGGTGAGAAGGGCCGACAGCAGCGCTCTAGACCCCAGGAAAGGCAGGGGGAGAGAAGCGGGCAGCGACGGCCTCTCTCCCCCTGCCTTTCCTGGGGGTATATCGGGGTATACACGCGCACACACGCACCCTCATTTTACCATGGATATTTGGGTAAAAAATCGTTTTTTACCCAAATATCCTTGGTAAAATGAGGGTGCGTGTTATAGGCCGGTGCGTGGTATACCCCGATAAATACGGTACTGCTTTTTGGTAATCCCACCTCACTCAAAATGTAATATAAAGGGATCAAAATGTCAGACTACCCCAAAATATTACAATTCAAACCCGCTACGGTGCTCCATCAGGTCTGAAGCCCGTGTTCGAGTCATGTAGCACACAGGGGCCCCATATGGTATATTTCTTAATATGTCAGAATTAGCAGAACAAATATTGAGTTGTATTTTCCTGTCAACACCTGCTGTGTTGCAGAATTTTTTTTAGCAAAATGGCATATTTGCAAAAAAATAAAATTTTTCAATTACACTTCCATTTTGCTTTAATTTCTGTGAAACATCTAGAGGGCTAATAAACCTCCCAAATGTCATTTTGATTTCGTTGAGAGGTGCAGTTTTTATAGTGGGGTGATTTATAGGGGGTTCTTACATACAGACCGCTCAAATCCACTACAGAACTGAACTGGTCCCCAAAAAGATCTGATTTTGAAATTTTCTCTATAATTTTTTTAATTGCTGCCAAACTTATAAGTCCTATAATGTCCTAAAAAGTAAAAACTTTTAAACAAATGATGCCAAAATAAAGTAGACATATTGTAAATGTGAATTAATTACTAATTTATGTTGTGTGACTATCTTTCTCAACCCCTTAAGGACTTCAGTTTTTGCATTTTCATTTTTTCCTCCTTCCTTTTTAAAAATCATAACCCTTTAAATTTTCCACCCAAAAATCCATATTATGGCTTATTTTTTGCGTCACCAATTCTACTTTGCAGTGACAGTCATTTTACCCAAAAATCCACGGCGAAGCGGAAAAAAAAATATCATTGTGCAACATTCGGACATTTACGCACGCGGCGATACCACATGTTTATTTTTACACTGTCTTTTTAATGGAATAAGGGGGGTGATTTAAACATTTATTAGGGAAGAAGTTAAATAACGTATTTTAACACTTTTTTATTCAGTGTTATAGCCTCCACAGGGGGGCTATAACACTGCACACACTGATCTTTTACACTGATCACTGGCATATATAACATGCCATTGATCAGTGTTATCGGCGCTTGTGTGTCCCAGCGGCGGGCCCCCTGTGAGCAGACATCTTATCCCCTATCCTTTGGATAAGGGATAAAATGTCTGTTAAAGAAATCAATGAATTTCTACCACCTTTCCTGAGTTTAACCCCTTAAGGACCAGGCCAATTTTCACTGTAGGACCAGAGCATTTTTGCACATCTGACCACTTTCACTTTAAGCATTAATAACTCTGGGATGCTTTTCCCTATCATTCTGATTTTTCGTGACATTCTACTTTATGTTATTGGTAAAATTTTGACGATACTTGCACCGTTTCTTAGTGAAAAATTCCCAAATTTGATGAAAAAATTGAAAATTTTTCATTTTTCTAACTTTGAAGCTCTCTGCTTGTAAGGAAAATAGACATTCTAAATAAATTATATATTGATTCACATATACAATATGTCTACTTTATGTTTGCATCATAAAGTTGACATGTTTTTACTTTTGGAAGACATCAGAGGGCTTCAAAGTTCAGCATCAATTTTCCAATTTTTCTAAATCAGAATTTTTCATGGACCAGTTCAGATTTGAAGTGGCTTTGAAGGGCTTTCTTATTAGAAATACCCCACAAATTACCACATTATAAAAACTGCACCCCTCAAAGTATACAAAATGACATTCAGTAAGTGTG
Organism: Hyla sarda; assembly: GCF_029499605.1. Taxonomy (NCBI): domain Eukaryota; kingdom Metazoa; phylum Chordata; class Amphibia; order Anura; family Hylidae; genus Hyla; species Hyla sarda. Next base: position 264,292,711 of record NC_079193.1, read on the forward strand.
TTAACCCTTTAGGCGTTTCACAGGAATAGCAGCAAATTGAAGGAGAAAATTGAAAATCTTCATTTTTTACACTCGCATGTTCTTGTAGACCCAGTTTTTGAATTTTTACAAGGGGTAAAAGGAGAAAAATCCTCTCAAAATTTGTCACCCAATTTCTCTTGACTAAGGAAATACCTCATATGTGTATGTCAAGTGTTCGGTGGGCGCAGTAGAGGGCTCAGAAGGGAAGGAGCGACAATGGGATTTTGGAAAGTGAATTTAGCTGAAATGGTTTTTGGGGGCATGTCACATTTAGGAAGCCCCTATGGTGCCAAAACAGCAGAACCCCTCCCACATGGCATACCATTTTGGAAACTACACCCCTCAATGCACGTAACAAGGGGTCCAGTAAGCCTTTAAACCCCACAGGTGTTTGACGACTTTTCGTTAAAGTCGGATGTGTAAATGAAAAAAATAAATGTTTTCACTAAAGTGCAGTTTTTTCCCCAAATTTACCATTTTTATAAAGGGTAATGGGAGAAAATGCCCCCCCAAATTTGTAACCACATCTCTTCTGAGTATGGAAATACCCATTGTTAGGACGTAAAATGCTCCGCGGGCGAACTACAATGCTCAGAAGAGGAGTCACATTTGGAGGGGGGGGGGGGCATGTCGCATTTAGGAAGCCCCTATGGTGCCAGAACAGCAAAAATACCCACATGGCATACTATTTTGAAAACTACACCCCTCAAGGAACGTAACAAGGGGTACAGTGAGCCTTAACACCTCACAGGTATTTCACGACTTTTTGTTAAAGTTGGATGTGTAAATGATTAAAAAAAAAAAAAAAGTTTCACAAAAATGCTGTTTTTTCCCCCAAATTTTTAATTTTTACAAGGGGTAATAGCAGAAAATTACCCCCAAAATTTGTAACCCTATTTCTTCTGAGAATGGACATACCCCATGGGGGGAATTTATCAAAACCTGTCCAGAGGAAAAGTCGAACAGTTGCCCATAGCAACCAATCAGATCACTTCTTTCTTTTTTAACAAGGCCTCTGCAAAATGAAAGAAGCGATCTGATTGGTTGCTATGGGCAACTGAGCAACTTTTCCTTTGCACAGGAATTGATAAATCTCCCCCCCATGTGTGTACGTCAAGTGCTCTGCGGTCGAACTACAATGCTCAGAAGAGGAGGAGCGCCATTGAGCTTTTGAAGAGTGAATTTGTTTGGAATGGAAGTCAGGGGCCAAGTGCATTTACAAAGCCCCCCGTGGTGCTAGAAAAGTGGACCCCCCCCTCACATGTGACCCCATTTTGGAAACTACACCCCTCACAGAATTGAATAAGGGGTGCAGTGAGCATTTACACCCCACTGGCGTTTGACAGATCTTTGGAACAGTGGGCTGAGCAAATGAAAAATAAAATTTTTCATTTTCACAGACCACTGTTCCAAAAATTTGTCAGACCCCTGTGGGGCATAAATGCTCACTGTACCCCTTATTACATTACGTTAGGGGTGTAGTTTCCAAAATGGGGTCACATGTTGGGGGGTCCACTGTTCTGGTACCATGCGGGCTTTGTAAACACATGTGGCCTTCAATTCCAGGGTACCTCCAGCTGTTGCTAAACTCCCAGCATGCCTGCACAGTCAGTGGCTGTCCGGAAATGCTGGGAGTTTTTGTTTTGCAACAGCTGGAGGCTCCGTTTTGGAAACACTGCCGTACAATACATTTTTCATTTTTATTGGGGGGACAGTGTAAGGGGGTGTATATGTAGTGTTTTACCCTTTATTATGTGTTAGTATAGTGTAGTGTTTTTAGGGTACATTCACACTGGTGGAGGCTTACAGTAAGCTTACCGCTAGGAGTATGCGCTGCGGCGAAAAATTTGCCGCAGCTCATACTTGAAGCAGGAAACTTACTGTAAACCTGCCCGTGTTAATGTACCCTGTACGTTCACATGGGGGGGGGGGGGGGGCAAACCTCCAGCTGTTTCAAAACTACAACTCCCAGCATGCACTGACAGGCTGTGCATGCTGGGAGTTGTACTTTTGCAGCTGGAGGCACACTGGTTGGAAAACCTTCAGTTAGGTTCTGTTACCTAACTCAGTATTTACCAGCCAGTGTGCCTCCAGCTGTTGCAAAACAACAACTCCCAGCATGTACTGATCGCCGAAGGGCATGCTGGGAGATGTAGTTATGCAACAGCTGGAGGTACGCAACTACAACTCCCAGCATAGCGAGACAGCTGTTTGCTGTTTGGGCATGCAGGATTTGCAGTTTTGCAACATCTGTAGGGCTACAATTTAGAGATCTCCAAACTGTGGACCTCCAGCTGTTGCAAAACTACAGATCCCAGCATGCCCAGACAGCAAACTGCTGTTTGGGCATGCTCGGAGTTGCAGATTTTGCAACATCTGGAGGGCCACAGTTAGAGATCACTACCAGTGATCTCCAAACTGGGGCCCTCCAGCTGTTGCAAAACTACAAATCCCTGCATGCCTAAACAGCTGTCTGGGCACAATGGGAGTTGTAGTTTTGCAACATCTGAAGGGTTACAGTTTAGAGACCACCGTATAGTGGTCTCAAACTGTACCCTCCAGATGTTGCTAGGCAACTTACCGGCTTCCGTCGGATCCAGGGAGCCTGACGCACGACATCGCCGGACTCCGATCTCCGGACTCCGATCTCCTCCACCGATGGTCGCCCGCTGCCTCGCCCTCGGGGTAAGTGGATGTCGGCGCCAGTCATCTGTCGGTTCCCTGTTCTGCCCCGCCTATTGTGGGTGGGCAGAACGGGGAAACCGAAAGTAAAGCCCCCCGCCCCCGATCTGCTATTAGTGGTCACGTCCTGCCAAGAACCATATGGAATGAAGATAAGACGACTATACAACGTAGATGTTTTTTGTCTCCGGATTGGCTGAATTATGTTATAATGGACAATTTACACTATAAAAGACAGTGCTGTTATCTGATCAAATTGCATATGCCAGTAGGATATGTGGGAGATGCTATGTATAGGCGTGTTTCATTGTAATATTGCCTAATGATTTAATAATAATCTCTTTTAATTTGGTCTAGCTGTTTCAATTTGTCTTTATCTTATCAATTGGTGCTGGGAGATTAAAAGCGATCAAGGGATGGAAACAGGACATGGATTGGAGGAATGAGACCGCACCGGCGCCGATAATAGGTGAGATCCTTTGTGTCTCAGTAGCTCTCTTTCCTCTTATCCCCAAACCCTCTGTCCTCTGTCGTGAGTACAAACCCTAAGAACCTGAAACAACTGTGATAAGTGTTGTAAAATCTTTTGTTGTGCATGTGTGAGTGAATGCAGATATTGGTGTAAAACTATATCAGTATTGTTTCAAGACACACCTCCTAACGGAGAAAGCCAGTGGGAACAATGATGTGAAAAGTAAGAGAACCCTACCGTTCTCAGACACGCATGTTTTCTATCTGTCAAGTAAGCTGTTAAAAAACTTGAGGGTGTGAGTATTATTAGGCTCCACGTCAAGGCCACAAATTGTATAGACCACCTAGCATAAATCATAAGTCTTAAGAACAGCAAATCAGGGGGTTGTGTTCAGGGTGTGCATTAAAATGTAACTTTTATTCGGGTTTATGTTAAAAACCACCAAAAATCATAATTACTGTGTAAGTGACCAGCACCAAAAAATTAAGTAAGCTGTTACCAACTGTCTGCCAGTGTAGGGACATACGAAATATAAGGTTAAGTGTGGGTGGATGCAGTGTTTTTACCTGCTCGCCTGGGACAGTCAGAACAGGTCTCTTGGGTAGGCTCTGTGCTCGGCCTTTGAACACAAGTTCACATGCTGCTATGGGGTGCTATGTCCAGAGAACGAGAGGACCCGATCTTTTGATCAACTCTCAGATTGTTTCTGAACAGCCTTGTAACACCTGGCTTAGGCCTGTATTCTCCTATGATGAAGGGCATCCCAAGGGCAGCAGACCTGTCACTCATGAACAATACTACTGGTTCAGGCAGTTCCCTGTTAGAGTGGTTTAATTTAGATGAATTTAGAGGTCAGGTACTTTTTGTAATTTGCTCCTTGACGTTTATCATTTGGCACTTTTAGAGAATTTGGCTCCCTGACAGCCAATAGCCATAGTTAGCTAAGTAATTGAGAGAGATGGGTACAAGTCCCCTCCATCATAGCCGGAGGCTATGGGAAACAATCCTAGCATGTGTGGCTGTGTGCCACCCAGAGGTGATGGATGTCCAAAAACTCCTCCCTCCCCACAGAAGGAGATGAATAAGAAATATGGCAAATTGATCAGTCGGCATTTGCCAAAATGGTGCCGGCTGACTAGGGGAATGGAGTTAAGGACTCCAAAATATTATCCCGCTGGGCCAGTTTTACAAAAATGTTGGCCCAAAATTAACAGAGCCAAATAAGAAGGCAGCTTGGAGTAGAGGGATTGTAGAATCCTATTGGAAACAGAAACGAGCCCAAGGCATTTTTACTGTAGAAACTAGGGCGGAGAAGGAAAACAGTCTGAACCAGATGTAGAACCAGAGTTGATAGACCAGCCTGCAATGTCTCAAGTGGGGGCCCCCCGCCCCCCCCCCCCCTGTGGTTAATATAGACATCCCTGACTTGAGTACTCAACGGACCCCAGTAGCTATGGGGGCTAGACCAAAGGGTCCTGCTAGCTCCACCACAGTGTTCCCTACTGGAGATCTAATCCGTCCACCTCCTACATACAGTGAGCCCAAAATTAGGGCCACTGCTCCGCCATATGTACCTTCCAGCACCTCTTGGAAGGAGTTATCTGATCCAAGTGGTGGAAAGGTCTTTTGTGGAGTAGAAGTTGAACTCCTAATCCCTCCTAAAATAAATGCAGATGAAGTAAGGAGGATGTTTGAGAAAGGTTGTTCATCTCAAGTATCAGCTTACCCTGTCAGAGAACAATTTATCCCACGGACAAATGGTCAAGTAGACAGATTGGTTATTCAGCATGTCCCATGGAAACCTGAAGAAATGAAGGGGTTCCTCTCATCAGTCCCTAAGCCACAGAACAATCCATATGGGTTTGCAAAGGAGTTGCACAATATCGCAGTTACAATCCCACAAGGAGAGACCTATTGCAGATAAGAGTAGAGGCTGGTCAAATAGATACTGCTGCCCTTTGTACCAAACTCACCCTGCCCCTAGAGCCATCTGAAGCAAAGAATACCCCAGATAAGGCACTTGAATATGTGAACCAACTCAAGGAATAGATCACAGAGGTTTTTCCTTCTCAATCTTTGGTTCAGGTAACAAATATTCACCAGAAGGCCAAGGAACCTGTAGAAGATTACTTTGAAAGATTCAGGCAGTTAGTAGGAGGCGGCAGGTGGCAACTCAGAGGACCAAGGTATGGGGAAGATGCTCACAGCCACAATGGTGTCTGGACTGAATAAAGATATTCATGATAAATTAGTCTCTGCCCAGCCTGATTAGCGAGACATCAATCCAAGCACTAATGAGCTTAGCGAGCTCCATCCAGAGGAAGTGCAGGAGAAGAAAGTTCAGAAGGTCATGGTTGTGCAAGCCTCAGGAAGACCCCAAAGAAAGCCATTCATAGAGGGAGACAAGGGAGAACCCAGGAAAGTAAGATGTTATAACTGTGATAAACTGGGTCATTTTGCAAGGGAATGTGAGGCCCCAAAGAGAGGGAGGCAGGAGAGGAATTGACATGAAGGGCTTCAAGTGTTACCAATCATCTCAGAGAGAGAGAGAGAGAGTGTGTGTGTGTGTGTGTGTGTGTGTGGGGGGGGGGGGGGGTTGATGCCTTTGTCTGTCTGACCCTCTGTGAAATGCCTCATCATTAAGTGGAGTGTTTGGTGGACACTGGAGCAGCCCGTAGAGTTCTTAAAAGATCAGAAGCTCCAAATTTGAAAATTTCTTGACAAATTGATGCTGTAGGACTAGCAGGTAAACCTATCATGCTGAGGGAGACTGAGGAGACTCCTGTGACTATAGGTCAAATAGAGACATCTCTTTCTTTTGTCCTCAGTGATACTGTTCCCTGTAATTTGTTGTTAAGAGATGCACTGATGAAGTTGAAAGCAAACACCCAATATACTGAGGATGGACCGATAGTGACTACACATCAGTGGGATCGGAGGATCATAACACTTTGGAGAGTCTGGTCCCGATGCAGTTAAAACTCCTCCGGATCAGGACATTCCACCTGATCTGCAGGATGTTCCCCAGGACGTCTGGGCTAGGAAAGGTGGTCCAGTGAGCCTGATAAAACAAGCAGACCCAGTGGTCATCAAACTCAGACCTGGAGTAAAGTGATTCCTCAGTATACTCTAAGCATGAAACAAATGAATGGTGTAAAAGACCAAATCAAAGCCTTTGTGAGTCAGGAGATCCTGATTCCTATAAAATCCCCTGTAAATACACCTTTGTATCCTGTGCATAACCAGGAAGGCCTGGTCAGTTTAGTTTAGTCCATGACCAGCGAGCTGTGAATAAAATTATTCAAGAGGATGTTCCGCTTGTTCCAAATCATCACACTATTTTAGGTGAAGTTCCTACAGCCGTCTCATGGTTCAGCGTACTCGACCTGGTTGATGCTTACTTTTGTGTACCTGTCCACCTTGAATCCCAGTATTGGTTTGCCTTCACTTGAGGGACAACAATATGCTTGGACAAGGTAGCCACAGGGAATGGTCTCTTCACCATCTGAATTTGGCCAAGTCATGAAACAAGTTCTAGATCAGTTGCAAGTAACCTAGGGTTACTGTTGTACAGTATGTGGATGATCTCTTGTTAGCAGCTACCTCAAAGGAGCTGTGCATCAGTGCCACTGTTTCCCACTTGAGCACAGAGGGATGCAAGATATCCCCCAGTAAACTACAGGTTTGTCAGGAAAAGGTCATCTTTCTTGGCCACTGCATATCACGGGGCTCTAAACACATTACTGCGGATAGGGTCTCCGTGATACAGAGGGCACAATACCCACAGAATGCCAAACAATTCAGACCCTTCTTGGGATTGGTTGAGTACTGCAGGCAGTGGATACCAAATATGTCTCAGCTCGCTGCTCCCTTGTACGCTCTGACCACTCAGGCTGGACGCATAGAACTGTGACGAGTAAAAACAGGCTGTGGACAAGCTAAAGGCTGCCATACTCAGCGCTCCGTCACTTGCACTCCCAAACTACACCAAGCCCTTTTATCTGTTCTGTCATGAGCAGGAAAAACAGGCTTCAGGAGTGCACACCCAGAAATATGGGGGTAAACAGAAGCCAGTGGAGTACTTCAGTGCCAAACTGGATTCTGCTATCTCAGCTGGAGCTGCATGAGCAGAACCAGTGGCTGCAGCAGCCATCTTAGTTGAAAAAACAGCTGACATAGTTCTTGGGAACCAGTTATTCCTCATGCTGTAAAATCCGTCCTCCACAGCCTCCCCACCAGACACTTATCTGCTGCCAGACTGACTAAATATGAGATTTCCTTGTGATCTAACATCACCATACTCAGGTGCAATATTTTAAACCCAGCTACCCTTTTGCCACTTCATGATGATAACTGTGAACAACATCCAGAACATGACTTTGAGCAGGAGATAGAACTTTATTACACTCCTCCTAATCCTGTTCTGGATGATCCCATTCCCAATGCAGAAATGATTATCTATGTAGATGGGTCAAGGTTGCAGAAACCAGAAGGAGGATTTGCCGCAGGTTTTGCGGTAGTAGATGACACCTTTTTATTCTGAAGCCCTTGATCTTAGCATGCATTCCGCACAAAGTGAGGAGTTACTCGCCCTGATCAAGGCATGTGAATTGGCGGAAGGAAAGTCGGTGAATATCTATACGGATTCAAGCTGCTCCCACAGAATTCTCCATAATTTTGGTTTTCTTTTGGCACTTAAAGGTTTCCTGACCTCAAGTGGTAAAGTAGTGAAACATGCAGATCTTATACAAGATCTGTTGCAAAAGGTAAAGTTACCTAGAGCCATAGCTGTGATTAAATGCCAAGCGCATCAGTGAGCAGTAGATCCTATCACTATGGGTAACAATAGAGAAGATAAAGCAGCTAAGAGATCAGCTCTAATGCTTCTCCAGCTGCCTTCTACAACCACAGAGAATGTGACAATTGACGTTTTAAAAACCCTCCAAAACCAAACAGGACCTCAAACTCAGAGCAAGTGGAGAGAGGCTGGTTGCAGACTGGACAATGATGTTTGGAAACATGGGGATGGTCGATTGTGTGCATCCCCAGTCCTGTATCCATTTTGGCGAGTTTATCTCATCTCCCTTCCCATGTTTCCAAAGGGGGAATGATTGCTATTATCAACAAATTTTGGTTTGCGGCAGGTTTCTCACAGTTTGCAACTGAGTGGTGTAAAAAGTGCATGATCTGTGCCACATACAATCCAGGTAAAATGACAAAGGTGGAAATGAAACCTCTTGTTAAACCTGACTACCCATTCCAGAGACTACATCCAGTATCCCAAATGTGGGGTTTATGAGTATGTTCTGTTGTGTGTAGATATGTTCTCCTCTTGGCTGGAGGCATGAACTGTTGCTAAGGCAAAAGCATGTGTGACAACAAAGAAGGTGATATCTGAAATTGTGTGTAGATATGGCCTACCTAAGACAGTAGAGTCTGACCGAGAGACTCACTTTACAGCACAAGTGTTTGCAGAAATGCTGAAAAGGGTTGCAGATTTATCAGCATCTCCATACACCGTACCATCCACAATAATCTGGCAAAATAGAGAGAGCAAATGGGGATTGAAAAACAAAATAGCTAAGATCTGCGAGCAGACAAATCCTTTGTGGGTACAAACCTTAGCTTAAGCCCTCTTTGCAATGAGACATACCCCAAAGGGAAAACATAGCCTTTCAAAATTTTAGATTTTGTTTGGCAGACCACCACTGACAGGTCTATTCTTTCCACAAGAACTGCATGGAGAGTACGCGTCCTTAACTGACTATGTTGTTTAGCTGCATAAACAGCTGACTAATTTGCATGGAAAAGTTTTCTCTTCCTTACCAGATCCTGAAGTAGTAACCGGAACTCACCACCTGCAACCTGGAGACTGTGTGGTGATAAGAAGATTTGTGAGGAGACATCTGTAGACCCAATTTGACGGCCCATTCCAGGTGCTACTGACTACACCCACCTCAGTCAAGGTAGAAGGAAGGCCAAACTGGATACACGCTTCCCACTTTAAGAAGGTGGGCTTCCAGGTTAGTTACAAGGACTAGCGCCAAAAGGGTGAGGCCTCTGGGGACGAAGAGGATCGACGGAATCAAAAAGCATGTACTGTCCTATGTGGTGTTTTGTGCTTTATATCTCCATGCACAGGTGGAAGGTGAAAAGAAGAAAAATTCAATCTGGCTTCTACATCAGCAGACTGCCAAACAGCTGAACACGACTGACTGCTGGATCTGTTCTCATACCCCTACTAACTACGGGGGATTCCTATAATAGGTGTCCCTATATCAATGAATGATCTTAATCTCACAGATTATAGCTATGATGTTCAAATAGATTTTGATCACATTTCACATAATGCTCTCTCAGACCAGGATACATATCTAGAAATTGCTGGTATTGTCTCTACACCCACAATATGTTTAGGTCCAATGAACGTGAATCACATAGCAAAAATTAAAGGTCGACTTGTAAGTTTACCCAAGGTATATGTTGTAGAAACATATTGTAAAAATGCCACCCTGATATTTAATATGGAATACAGAGAAATGCCATGTGATATGAAAGATGGTGGATGTAATAGTTTATATTTTGTCCAACTGTTAAAGCTTTTTGTGCCCCCAGGTGTGCCTGTCCTGCACAGACAGATGAGGACGACTCGATATGTAAAACTCAGTTGTATCGTAATATGGTATGGTTTCAAAAGTGGCTGAGAAATCATGGTAAGATAATTCCTAGGGTCCTAAAGCAGGGACTCTATTACATCTGTGGTAACAGGGCCTCTTCATGGCTTCCTATGGGAGCATGGGGTAACTATACTATAGGAAGAGTTGTACCAGCCATTAGACCATGCTCAACTATTTCATTATTTGAAACTTGGGGGAAACAGACATAAGCGAGAATTGTTTTCAGCTGCAGATAAAGCCTGAATGTGGTTCCCTTCCTGGACAGGATGGGGAGTTGAGTTAGCAAATAAATAAAATAAATATGCTAGCATTATGGATGGGATTATCAATGAGACTACAAGTTCTATACGTGCCCTTAATGAAGAACTAGCCCAGGTCAGAAAGTTAGCTCTTCAAAATAGAATGGCATTGGATTATACGCTAGCCAAAGAAGGTGGGACTTCCACTGTTATAGGTGAGGAGTGTTGTACCTGGATTGAAGATTCACATGTCCCCTTTCAGGCACATAGGAATAAAGTACAAGAACTTCAGCAAAAAGCTAGAGACATATCTAAGGAGGGGTGGAATCCATTTTCCTGGATGGATTCTATTGGTGTTTAGTTTAATAATATGCTTTCAGACCTTCTAAAACCCATAGTGGCAGTGATAGGATTAATACTGCTGTGTTTTATTGCTTGGAAAATGTTAATGTTATGTATTTCTCATTGCAGTAAAGATGTGGACACATTCACTCCCTGACAGAGGACATCACAGCCTCAGAGATGACCATCTGATAGCCCAGCTCAACTACCTGACTTTCCTGCAGACCTTCCAGCTATTCTGAAAGCCAGGTGGAGGACAATCTCTGAAAGAGGGTCCCACAGTTGCACCATAGAAGTTTGGGTTTTTGAAAAAAAAAAAAAAAATAATAATCAAGTTGGTCATCCAGTGCGTGGGAACCAACACAGAGTCAGGCTCTGAAAGTCCAGTGACCTAGCCTGGGTCTGTGTTGCATCTTTGGCCGCTGTCAGTCATCTATTTAGTTAGGATATATAACGTGTGTTTTATGAATAAAGTTTGGTGCTTGCTTAGAGTAACTGACCACTAATAGGTAGGTGGAAATGGATGTATACAACATTCCATGGTTTATACAGCTTATACAATGATTTATACCATCTATCTAAGGGGTCAGATTCGGATAGATAGGATGTTAGACGAGAAATGCAAAACAACCAATATATGTGTGATGTGCTAATAAAATCAATATATGTGTGTGATAATATAATTATCAAAAGGGTGAGAAATGTTAAAGAAATCAATGAATTTCTACCACCTTTCCTGAGTTTAATATCAAGTTGTTTCTTAAAAGACAATGAAACAATTACAATTACTTTTTGCTTTGTCATGAGGATTTTTTTTTCTTACAAGATGTACTCCTAAGTTTTGCTTACGAGTGTAATATACCCATGTCATCACGCCCTGCCAAGAACCATATGGAATGAAGATAAGACTATACAACGTAGATGTTTTTTGTCTCCGTATTGGCTTAACTAGTAGTGTAAATTGTCCATTATGACAGACAGTGCTGTTATCTGATCAAATTGCATATGCCTGTAGGATATGTGGGAGATGCTATGTATGTGTGTTTCATTGTAATCTTGCCAAATCAATTCATAATAATCTCTTTTTTAATTTGGTCCAGCTGTTTCACAGTCTTCATCTTATGTCTAAAGCCGGAATACCACTTTGAGGACAAAATTGGCCCGGTCCTAAAGGGGATAAAGTGTAACTGTTCGTACTCAAAAAACCTTTTGACATGTCCAAGAGATCGGTCAACGTCTGAGTGTTTAGACCCTTTTGAGTTGTAAGCGCGAGCCAGGAGAAAAGATCGGCTGACCAAGACAATCCCATAGACTTACATTGTAAGTTTGTTTTGTTTAGTGAGCTCTTCTCTCAGATTATTTAAGCAATTAGTCGTAGTCTGAACACCTAAACCCAGACCAATGAAAACTTTTGGTGTGTCGCTACAACATAATTTTTTTTTTTTTTTAAGTGACAGTGCGCATTTTACATTGAGGGAAACAAAAGGTATAACAGACTTCAGCCCTAGGCTGACAGCAGCTAGGAGCAATGTATGGTCAGATCTATATGAGAAGCAGCAGCATAGTTAGCCATGTAAAGGAAATACACAGGCTATAAAGCAGCAAAATAGAAGAAAATCTGTAATACAGACTATTTAGAAAGTGGCTTGAAAAAGAATGATGCAAGTTGTCCACCACCTCTAAACAGATGGAAACTAGCCTTTACACAATTGTGACACACAGAAGCAAGTAAAAATGTATCTTCTGGAAACATTATTATTTTAGAACTTATAATAATAATAATAATAATAATGAGAATAGTCTTGACCTTTTCATTAACACTGTTTAATACTTTAAAATGTCCTATTGTCTCAAATATTTGTATGCAGTATCTTTCAACCAATTTTTAAGAATAAGATTGCATGGGTGTTAATTAAATGTGCACAAAATGATTTTAAGGTCAACCTTAAACAGATTGTGATTAGAACCCTACTGATTACTAGATTAAAGGGGTACTCCGGCGCTAAACATCTTATCCCCTATCAGCCGTCACGCCCCCTCCCACAGACTTGCATTGAGGGGGCAGGGCGTGATGTCACAATACTCCTTCCCCTGAACCGCCAGTCATCAGCCACAGAGCGATCCTCGCTCTATGCAGCTGAATAACGAGGGTGCTGCAGGAGAGATCGCGGGGGTCCCCAGTGCCGGGATCCCAACAATCTAACATCTTATCCCCTATCCTTTGATAGGGGATAAGATGTTTAGCGCCAGAGTACCCCTTTAAGGTAGCTATATGGCTGTTCAGACAACACAACCATGACAAAAACCCCATAGGGGAGATCAAAACCTGTGAATAGGAAGATTGGTGTTGTTGCCCATAGCAACCAATAAGATTGCTTCTTTCCATTTTTAAATAGGCCCCTGAAAAATGAAAGAAGCAATCTAATTGGTTGCTATTGGACACTACTCCACTTTTCTTCTACACAGGTTTTGATACATCTCCCCCCCCCCCCATTTACAAAGTATTTACACAGTTTTTGCTATAAAGTAATGGTATGACTTGAGCCCATACAGAAACTAAAATAAAAATAAAAAAAATACAATATTCCTACCTGAAATAGAAACAGCCCTCTTTATCCCCATCTCTTGGTTTATTGCAGTTGAACACTGCTGCCTGCATAAAAGATTTATTAAAGCATTATTAAAGATTTAGGTTCTAAAACAGTTGTCCAGTAACAACTATACTAGAAGAAAGCCCCATCAAAAAGTTACTCCAGTTCTAATCTTTCAAATATATTACAAATACATTTAGTCAAGTTACTCTATTTATTAAGCAAAACTCTGGTATGATTAATTAACATTGTATGTAGAAATAGAATGAAACTGTAATACATCAGCTGATGTCTGATATGTGGCAATCAATAACACTGTCAGACTGCCATCAGGGGGGTACAGCCGGTAACCCAGTCAGGGGCCCAGGGCCCTTGGGCTGCAACATGCTGAGACCGTTGCAGGCACGGTCCCTGCATGTGCATAACCGGACCCTTCACCTGCAAGCCCCATTGCACCCCCTGTGAATGGGCCAGCAATCCCCGAGCGACCGCAGCTTTAAACACTGAGTGCGCATTTAAGATGCACACAGTGTTGGGAGTACACTTAACTGCGGCGGCTGACGTGACAGGAAGCAGCCAGTAGCTCTGTCCTGTATCTCCAGCCCGGACTTCCTGTGCGGCAGCGGCTCTGCAGAGGCCGTCTGCAGAGGAGTGACAAGAGCTGCAGGGGAACGAGGCAGAGGTGAGTGGTGTGAATTTTTTTTATCCCCATGGAGCTGTGTGAAGGGGCATTATTATGTATGGGGGCCATGTGAGGGGCCATTATTATGTATGGGGGGCCATGTGAGGGGGCATTATTATACATGGGGGCCATGTGAGGGGGCATTATTATACAGTGATCCCTCAACTTACAATGGCCTCAACATACAATAATTTCGACATACAATGGCCTTTCCTGGACCATTGTAACTTGAAACCAGACTCAACATACAATGCTACGAACAGTCCAGATCTGTGTAACATGTCAATGGCTGGAAAATCTGACCAATTACATTGGGCATTTTACTGGTAAAACACCTGTATTACTGAAGTGTATGCACTGAGCTGGCTGTCTGGTAGTGCCCCCTACAGTACAGGGAGGTACATGTTCTGTATTACTCTTTACCTGTAAGAACCAAAAAACTACCCCAATAGGTAACTGATCCCACGCTACTTACAAGAGCATAATAAAGACAAGGAAAATGCGTTGTAGAGATCAAACAATACTTTATTGAATACACAGAAACATTAAAAACCCATAAAAGGGATTGGAGAAAATACAATAAACATTATGATAATGGCCACAATGGACCAGACTAAAGAATGGTGGCTACCAATAGTATAAATATAATACACAGGAATGTATGTAAACAAATCCTTATTGTTGGGCCTAAACCCACATATAGAGATATGACATGATAAAACAGGTTACTCTAATGCAGAATAGATAACAAAATATAAAACAACATATAGAAAACCACAGTGGGACAGAGAATACCTGGGTAACCAACACCTAACCCAACGTTTCGCTACTGCTTCATCCGGGGCGTGGGATCCACGCTACCGGGTGGCGGAAACAGAGACCCGCATATCCCCCATTGAGGACACTGTGGCCCTCCTACCGTCTTCTCTTTAACACCGTGCAGGAGCAGCTTGAGATAGCCCCTTTGATCCCCTGCCCAGTACCTTCCCCTGACTCAGTACTCCCGATTGTGAAGGACCCCCTCCCCCCTAGCTCCACTTTTCTCCTTGACTGTCCTCTCCAGAGCCCATGTGGGCACTTTGCTGCCTCAACTCCCCTGTTCCTGATACCCTTCTCCCCCCTACTTATAATTCCCTTACCCCCCCCCCTCCTACACCTCCCCCTGAATTTACCCTCCAACCCCTCTGCCCTCTCTCCATGCCCCTGTGGAGGCCGCATCCAATGTCTTTGGATCTGTATTGCACAGCTGCATCAGTATACACTCATATGGATGCCCTTCTGCTTTGTATACAGTTATGCCTCTTACCTGGATCTTATTATATTGCGTGCCTTATATTATTGGTGCTACACTGCAACCTGGGGAGCTTCACCCCAAAATTTGATACTGGCTATGGGTCACCCCATAGATCCTTACTCTTCCTTGAACAGTTTCTTGTTTATTATCCACTTTCCTCTCTGTTTTGTTCCCTCAACCCTTATTCCATCTCTTCTCTTTTCCTTTCTTCTTTTTCCCCTTTTCCCTTCCCGTCCCCCTTCTGTCTCTTACTTATCTTTCTTGTTTATTATTTCCTTTCACCTTTTCTGTTCACCTCCATCTTTTTCCCCCTCAGACCCTTTATCCCTTTTCAGTTCTCCCTCTGCTCTCCTTGTATGTATTTTCAGTTGAAGGTCCTTCTTCACAATCCCTTGGTTTGTTTATTTTATATTGGCATCAGGGTTCTCTTGATTTTCATGTACCAGCAGGTTCTTCCCACTAGATGGACCCATTGTTCACTTTGCAAATTTATTGTTTTCTTAGTTTCTACTTGTTATGTGTTCTGTACCCCACACTGGTGTGGGTTTTCTGTTCTGTCCTCTCCGGTCTCCAGTGTCTATGCAATCCATTGCCATCTGCTCCTTTTAGGTCTTTGTCTGTACTTTTTGTTTGTCTTTTCCTGTTGCACGGACAGGCACTGATAACCATTTTATTTTTATAGTCTTTTACAATGGCAGATATTTGAGTAATGTCCTGGAACATTAGAGGAGCCCGCACCCCACGGAAACGGGCATTTATTTTTGCTCATATTAGAAGGTACCGCCTGCATATAGTTGCACTGCAGGAAACTGACCTCACCCCTGATAAAGCCAGTCAGTTGTCTAGACCCAGGGTCCAGTGGCTACAACATTCATTACATACCTCATTCATTAGAGGTGTTACGGTTCTGGTTAGCCGTATGGTACACTGGGAACCAATCACGGTCCGCCAGGAAGCCTATTTACCATTCGTATTCCTGTTCATCTACAATCCCCCCCAGCATCTATGGATATATTGCACATTGCTGCTAGGAACCCCTCTGCCCGAGTTCTCTGTATGGGGGACTTTAATCTGGTCCCGGACCAGAGTATGGACCGACACAGCCCTAGATGTATCCTCCAGTCATTACCGGCAGACTCTAGACATACCCCTCTCTCCCAGTTTTTAGCTAAGGTGGGTTGGGTTGACATTTTTAAATGTGATATCCATTGACTAAATAATATTCATGTCAGATAATGGGTAGGAATGCACTACCCAGAATTGACCTTGATTGTGGTAACTCTGCTCCTCCTATATCAGGTCTCGGATGTCTCCTATGAGCCTCAAGCTATCTCTGATCATTCTCCAATATTGCTTGATATCTCCATGGCCAATTCAGGTACACCGCGTCGTTGGAAGAATCACCCATTTTGGTTGGACCTTATTACAGGATCCCGGATCAGCTTCAGGTCTTCCTTCAGGCCAATTTACTCGGGGATCGCCTGCACTGGTTTGGGAGACGTTAAAAACTTATCTGAGGGGTTGCCTGCAGTCCACTATTTCCTACATTGAGAAGTCGTCTTCTAGGAGAGAGGAGGAATTGGCGCTTTGCTGCTCGGATCCGGAGGCACGTTATGTTGCGAATCCATCTGAGGCTAACAAGATTGCATGGCTCACTGAGGATCATCAGTATAGGTTACATCTTCATGAAAAAGCAAATCGGAAATAATTCTTTACTAAACAATTTTACTTTGAACATGAGAACCAATCTAGTAAGTTATAAGCCCATATTGTGCGTCAGAACTCTTCTGTCTCACCGATTCTTAAGCTCAAAGCCTCGGATGGATCTTTGCTGACGAGTAGTGAGGAAATGGCCCTCCGTTTCTTCTCCTTTTACACTAATCTTTGTTCTTCAAAAAGGTACAATATGATGCAGCCCAACTGGACTCCTACCAGGACACCGTCATTTTTCCTACTTTATCTGAGGAGGACCGGAGTTTTCTGGATGCTCCTCTTACATTGTTGGAGGTACAAGAGGCTAACGCTAATATGACCAAGGGTAAGTCTCCGGGGTCCTGACGGCCTTCCACTGGAGATTTATCTACGGTACTCAGACGTGCTCCTCCCTCCTCGCTTAACTATGCATCAGTCAGCATTTGAGGAAGGGGTCCTCCCGGACTCACTCTGAGGCGACCATTGTTGTATTATTGAAACCAGATTAAGACCCAATGGAGTGCGGTTCCTATGGGCCGACCTCCTTACTAAATTTGGATTATAAAATCCTAACCAAAATGACTGCCAACCGGCTGAAAGTGTTATACTTACTACACTGCTCATAAAAATAGAGGGGACACTTGAACAACACAATGTAATGCCAAGTCAAATCACACTTCTGTGAAATCACACTGTCCACTCAGGAAGCAACACTGATTGACAATCAATTTCACATGCTGTTGTACAAATGGAAAAGACATCAGGTGGAAACTATAGGCAATTAGCAAGTCACCCCCAATAAAGAAGTGGTTCTGCAGGTAGTGACCACTGACCACTTCTCAGTTCCTATGCTTCCTGGCTGATGTTTTGGTCACTTTTCAATGCTGGTGGTGCTTTCACTATAGTGGTACCATGAGTGAGACTACAACCTACACAAGTGGCTCAGGTAGTGCAGCTCATCCAGGATGGCAGATTAATGCGAGCGGTGGCAAGAAGGTTTGCTGTGTCTGTCAGCATAGTGTCCAGACCATGGAGATGCTACCAGGCAACAGGCCAGTACATCAGGAGACGTGTAGGAGGACAACAACCCAGCAGCAGGACCGCTACCTCCGTCTTTGTGCAAGGAGGAGAAAGAGGAGCACTGCCAGAGCCCTGTAAACTGACCTGCAGCAGGCCACAAATGTGCATGTGTCCACTCAAACGGACAGAAACAGACTCCATGAGGGTGGTATGAGGGCCCGACATTCACAGGTGGGGGTTGTGCTTACAGCCCAATACCATGCAGGACGTTTGGCATTTGCCAGAGAACACCAAGATTGGCAAATTTGCCACTGGCGCCCTGTGCTCTTCACAGATGAAAGCAGGTTCACACTGAGCACATGTGACAGACGTGACAGTCTGGAGACGCCGTGGAGAACGTTCTGCTGCCTGCAACATCCTCCAGCATGACCGGTTTGGCGGTGGGTCAGTAATGGTGTGGGGTGACTATTCTTTGGGGGCAGCACAGCCAGAGGTAGCCTGACTACCATTAGGTACCGAAATGAGATCCTCAGACTCCTTGTGAGACCATATGCTGGTGCAGTTGGCCCTGGGTTCCTCCTAATGCAAGACACTGCCAGACCTCATGTGGTTGGAGTGTGACAGCAGTTCCTGCAAGAGGAAGGCATTGATGCTATGGACTGGCCTGCCCGTTCCCCAGATCTGAATCCGACTGAGCACATTTGGAACATCATATATCGCTCCATCTACCAACGCCACCTCACCAGGAGCATGCCCAAGCTTTGTAGGGAGGACATACGGGCACGCCGAGGCCACACACACTAGTGAGTCTCACTTTAAGGACATGTAGTGTGGTTTTTCACTTTGATTTTGAGTGTGACTCTATATCCAGACCTCCATGGGTTGATAAATTTGATTTCCATTGATCATTTTTGTGTGATTTTGTAGTCCTCACATTCAACTATGTAAAGACAAAAGTATTTCATACGATTAGTTCATTCAGATCTAGGATGTGTTCTCTTAGTGTTTCCTTTATTTTTTTGAGCAGTGTATTATCCATGGTGACTAAACTGGTTTCATGCCAGGCAAATCTACATCAGACAACATCCATAGAGTTTAAACAGCTGTCCAGGTGGGAGGGGCTTTAGCGTCGTTAGACGCCACCAATGCATTCGACTCTGTTGAATGGGGATACCTTATCGAGGTCCTCTCTAGATTTGGTTTTGGCCCTTGTGACGGATCCTAGAGTCACCCTACCTACTTGAATGGACTTTAGGACATCACTATTTGTACCTCTCAGTTGATGTTGTCCAGTGACATAAAACTCAGAGTTAAAATACTTTTATTTATTGTTTTCATACACTTTCTGCACACGGTCCACTTTCTGTGCACAATACACCTTTTTGCACATGGTCTACCTTTTGCACACTGTCCACCTCCTTTACACAATACACCTTTTGCACACGGTCCACCTTTTGTGCAATGCACTAATTCTACACATGCTTCTCCTTTTTGCACACAGTTCAACTTCTGCACACTTCCACTTGTTGCACTCAAGGCACTGTATAAGGAGAGTTAATCACCTTTATTGGATTATCTCCCAGACTCAGTGTCACCTGTATTATCTTTACAGACCCTTCCCCCTGTGATGTCCTTCCTATAAAAGACGACACTTGTTCCACAATAAAGAGTTCTGATTTTATACCTGAAGACTGATGTTGCCTGGTTCTTTGGGTACAAGGGTGCATTAATCTCTAGTTCTGCCTGGGGATATTGCCTGTGATATGCTGGGGCTTGTCATCCGGAAGGAGAAGTCACTTTTGGCGGAGTCAGTCCGTCACAGCCCTAATTTTAGGAAATGGGTTTCCATCCTCTATAGGCATCCCCGAGCTCAGGTTCTTGTGAACTGAATTTGCTCTCTACTGTTTACCTTGGGCCGAGGAATGCATCAGGGGTGCCCCCTGTCTCCACTCCTGTTCGCGGTGGCAGTGGAGCCCCTTGCACTGTACATTCGCTTGGAACCTGACTTCCTTGGCATGTCTATGGAAGGCAAGGAGGAACATATTGGGTTATAAGCAGACGATATAGTGCTCTTCCTCTCCAATCCTACCCGTATGCTACATAATGTGATCGACTTATTGGACAGATTTGGGTACTTCTCAGGTTTATTTAGTAACTGGACCAAATCGGCTATTATGCCGCCTTTGAATCATAACTGGCCTTGTGTTATGTGTGGCCTCCCGATGGCGTCGGAATTCAAGTATCTGGGGGTTTACATAAATAGGAATCCGATGTTAGACATGAATACCAATATTCTCTCCCTTGTCCCCTATATTAAAACTAAATTTAGGATTAGGGCGACATTAACGATCTCAGTCTCTGGCCATCTAAATCTCATCAAACTTATTATTTTATCCAAATGTTTATATGCTCTGGAACATGCCTTGGTCCCAGTTCCCAAGTCCTTCTTTTTTTTTTTAACACACTAAATTTCCTTTTCTCCCCCTAACCGACCTAAAATTTGTCTTACTACCCAAATTGGAGGCTGGTATGTCTTTACCGGACCTCTTCCTGTATTATTTGGCGGGTCAGCTCCGCTATATCCTTCATGGGATTGTTGATGAACCAATGCCAGATACTGAACAATCTCTTTCTAGATTTGTTCCCAATTTCTCATTGCGGCTCATTCATGAGTCCTACTTTGGGAGGCCGCACATTCTTACCACTTCACAAATTGGTAGTACAGGTTTAGCGATATGCTAAGGCAGATCATGCTATACTGACACACCCTCAGATACTCCACTTTGGCACAATCAGAGCTTTACGCACATTGATGGTACTCTAGACCTGATATTTTGGCAGAATGCTGGGGTGTGTACTTTGGAAAAAGTGTACACTAGTAATGTGCTGTGCTCATTTTACCAACGACAGTCTAACCACAACATTCCTAGACAATGTTTATTTTAGTACCTACAGTTGCGCCATGCCGTTAATGCTCATTCCTGTTGATTGGGGCTCTGAAATCCCAGGGACCTAGGGGTCTTGTGTCCATTCTTTATACACATGTTATCCATGCCAAGAACTCACGCACACCATTGCCCGCTATACAATATTGGCAGTCATATATTCTTAACCTCACAGATGATGATTGGGAGGAGATTTTATCTTCTCATATGCTGGTATCCCCAGCTGCAAATAATAAACTCATTCAAATGAATATTATCCATTATAGTTATGTGACTCCCACTAGACTGTATAGAATGGGTCGATCTGATTCCGATGCTTGTCACCACTGTGGCCGCAGATTGCGTCCTTCTGGAACAAAGTCCTCCGACTTCTAGCCACCCTTGTACAACCCCGTTCTCCAATTGACCCCCTGATAAGCATTTTTGGTGTTTTAAATGAAGTGTCAATACATCACACTCGTACCTTTTTAAGAGAAAGACTGTTCTTGGCTAGGAAAACAATCGCTCTTAGGTGGATGGATTCGGTGTGGGGTGCTTGGTGCTCCTTATCTAGTTGAGACCAATATATGGAGGGTGGAATTTGACCACTAACTCATAGACTACGAAAAAGGCAGCCCAAAAAAAAACCTTTATTTCCCATATATCAGAAAAGTGAGATTAAAAGTGCAATCTTTATTGTATTAGGTTCGCACTTAGTAGTGTTTTAAAATATAGAGCACCATGTCGTCCTACTTATTTGATTATATATATATATATATATATAAATAGACCATCCGGTCTAATGAATTGAATACACACTGAAGCGAAGACGAGGTGCCTGCAGATCACCTACATTCAGCGCTATTGTAGGACAATGGAGCTCAAAGTTAAAAACTTAACATGGCCCCCCTCGACATGTTTCACTGCCTCAGCAGCGTTATCAAGAGGTAAATGGGCACTCACTTACCCAGTGCCCATTTACCTCTTGATAACGCTGCTGAGGCAGTGAAACATGTCGAGGGGGGCCATGTTAAGTTTTTAACTTTGAGCTCCATTGTCCTACAATAGCGCTGAATGTAGGTGGTCTGCAGGCACCTCGTCTTCGCTTCAGTGTGTATTCAATTCATTAGACCGGATGGTCTATTTATATATATATATATATATAATCAAATAAGTAGGACGACATGGTGCTCTATATTTTAAAACACTACTAAGTGTGAACCTAATACAATAAAGATTGCACTTTTAATCTCACTTTTCTGATATATGGGAAATAAAGTTTTTTTTTTGGGCTGCCTTTTTGGTAGTATATGAGTTAGTGCTTGGTGCTCCTCTCCCTTAACTCAATGCTCATATTCCAGGCCAACATATTGAAACTCCTAGACTGCCAATTATATGGAGGTTTTTCCACCTTTCTACCACCTTTTTTTTCTTCTCGTTTTTTGGCCTTATTTCTGTGTATTTAGATTGTGTCAGACTACATGCTGTAAAATTTCTGATGGCTGCCCTTAATACAGTGGTAATCTTGATTAATACAAACTCTGGGGGAGAGTTATCAAAACCTGTCCAAAGGAAAAGTTGCTGAGTTGCCCATTGTAATCAGATTATTTTTTTTAAAAGGCTTTTTCAAAAATGAAAGAAGCAAAGAAGCTATTTGACTGGTAATGAGCAACTCAGCAACTTTTCCTCTGGACAGGTTTTGATAAATCTCCCCCTTTTTCTTCCTACTTCTACTGAAAATATCACCGCAATTATACATAAAGCAAGAAAACTGCTTTTAGTTTTATATCCTATTTTCTCCACATAGATGTTAAAGAGGAAATGTGTAGCAATAATATTGGTAAGTCATGTTGCATGCTACATTAACTCCTTAACCCCTTAAGGACTCAGGGCGTACCTGTCCGTCCTGAGTCCGCTCCCGTTCTAACAACGGCCGGGACCCGTGGCTAATAACGTGCAGCACCGATCACACGCACTATTAACTCTTTAGAAGCGGCTTTAGCTCAGGAGGCTGTTCGGGATCGTGGCGGCGAAATCGCAGCATCCCGAACAGCTGTAGGACAGCAGGAGGGTCCCCTTACCTGCCTCCTGGTGTCCGACCGCCGAATGACTGCTCAGTGCCTGAGATCCAGGCATGAGCAGTCAAGTGGCAGAATCATTGATCAATGGTTTGCTATGAGAAACCATTGATCAATGTAAAAGATCAGTGTGTGCAGTGTAATAGCCCCCTATGGGAGCTATAACATTGCAAAAAAAAGTGAAAATAGATCATTTAACCCCTTCCCTAATAAAAGTTTTAATCACCCCCCTTTTCCCATAAAAAACAAAAAACTAAAAACTGTGTGAATAAAAATAAAAAAGATTTTTGTACTCACCGTAAAATCTCTTTCTCGTAGCTCTCATTGGGGGACACCGAACTGATGGTATATGCTCTTGCCAATAGGAGGCGCTGACACTAGGAAAAAAAGTCGGCTCCTCCCTGGCAGGATATACCCGCCCACCTGCAGTGAGGTACTCCGTTTTGTCACAAAGCAGCAGGAGAAGCCAACAAGAAATACATCCAAAGGACCCTAGAAAGGAATCCCGGAGACACAACTCAATAACGGGAAAGAAGAATTTGGAGAAAGGAAGAAGAAAAGGGTGGGTGCGGTATCCCCCAATGAGAGCTACGAGAAAGAGATTTTACGGTGAGCACAAAAATCTCCTTTTCTTTGGCGCTCTTCATTGGGGGACACCAAACTGATGGGACATACCAAAGCAGTCCCCTAGGGTGGGAAAAATACAACCACCAGAAAGAAGGAAGCAGTCCCCAGAGCCCGTGGACGAGCTCCCAGGCCTGATATAGGCCAAAGCCAGAAATTGAGCTCCCGGAAGATTGCCCGTCCAGGAAGATGGACTAGGACCCCAAGGAGAAAGCAGTCCTCTGGGGGACCAGACAAGGAAATGAATATGTCAGGGTCACCTGGAAGATGAAAACCCTTGAAGAGCAAGGAAAAACAGACGTCCGCGAAAAGTAACCAGACGACCACTTCAAGGGGAAAACATGAAAATGAGAAGGAGTGCAGTGGAGAAAAACCGCACTGCCTGATGGGCTAGCGGTGGAATCTGGGCCGAAACAGAACACCTGCCCAAGATAGGAACCAGCACCAAGGTGCAACCGAAAGAGCTGCCTGAAAAGAAGGCATGCCACAGCATCCAAGGACAGAGACTAATCCAAAGGCCAACCATTCATAGACCCAGAGGTCCAAGCAGATCAGAAAGGAGAACCCAACTGTGACTCCCAGGGTCTGGGCGCAGGAAAGAGTGCGCCAGAAGACTTAGGTGTCAGTGTGGTGCAACTGACCTACAAAGAAGGGAACGACGAACTAACCCCACCATGGAGATCGCACAAATTTCGCACAAAGAGAGCCAGGCCGCAAGCCCATAAGCCCAGACAGTAAGAAACTCTGTTGAATGCCCTCGGTAAAAACAAGGGCCCCGCCGAAATCCCACCTAAAAAAGTGGGAACAACAAGACAGCAACAACACGGCGGTAGAGAAAACTCAACAGCATGGTCCCTCAAGAGGAGGGAAAAACATACTGAAAAATGTACTGCATAGAAACGGAAGCCCCCAAAATTACAAAATGGCATTTTTTTTTTCAATTTTGTCACACAATAATTTTTTACCCCGTTTTGCCATAGATTTTTTGGGTAAAATGACTGATGCCATTAAAAAGAAGAATTGGTGACGCAAAAAATAAGCCATCATGGATTTTTAGGTGCAAAATTGAAAAGGTTATAATTTTTTAAAGGTAAGGAAGAAAAAACTAAAGTGCAAAAACTGAAAAACGCTCAGTCCTTAAGGGGTTAAGGACATAGCCAATTTCATTTTAGCATTTTTCTTTTTTCCTCCTTGCCTTCTAAGAGCCATAACTCTTATTTTCCATACCCAGATCCATATGAGGGCTTATTTTTTGCGCTATAAATTATACTTTGTAATGACACATTTTATTTCACTCTAAAATGTATGGTACACCAAAAACTGACATGTTTTCTTTATTCTGATTAAAATATACCCATGTTTACATGCACTATTACTACTATAAAAAAAACAAAATCAAAATTAGTGTGTTTAAAATCGCCTTTTTCCGACCCCTATTACTTTCTAATTTTTTTCCATATACATAAGGGCTCATTATTTTGTGCCGTGAACTGTAGTCTTTATTGGTACCACTTTTGCATATATGTGATTTTTTTGATCACTTTTTATTTCATTTTTCTGGGATGTGATGTGAGCAAAAATATGCATTTTTTTAATACACACCGTCTATTGTAAAAGGATCATCAATATTATATTTAAATAATTCAGATATTTATGCATTTGGCAATACCAAATATGTTTATTTTATTTACACTTTTTAGTAAAACTGGAAAAAGAGGGATTTAAATTTTTGCTGGGGAGATGGGCTTATTCACACTTAAAATTCTTTTTTTTTTTTTCTATAGCAATTATGATATTGCTTTTACTGATCAGTTATATCGGCAATCTACTTCTCTGGTGTGCTAGATGGCAGACAAGAGGAGAAGACTGTTGGAGCTGCCAGGAGTCAAGAATGGGAACTACCGTGCATGAAGCGAGCACAGCTCCTGTGCTCGCTTCATGTCCAGGACATTACTGTACTTCCTGGTGCATTAAGTCCCAGCGCACCAGGACACTTACATCCATTGTTCTTAAGGGTTTAAAGACAGTATGCACTTAAACCCCATGGTTAATTAGGAGAAGTGAATAGTCCCAGGATGCATTACACATTGGTAACACATATACAGAACGTAGCCCGGGAAGTGAATTTAGGTAAAAAATTTACAGGATAAATGAAAAAAATATATCAGCACGGTTATAGAGCTGTTCAAAAGAACGCACTATTGAAATATCCATAAATGCCTCCCCCTATTCTAAAAATCGTAATGCTTTCAATTTTGCACCTACGGACCCATATATGGGCTTGTTTTTTGAGTCACCAATCGAACTTTGTAATGACATCACTTATTTTATAACAATTTGTGTGCGGTGAAAAACAAAAAAAAAAATTTTGTAAATTTTGGGGTTTCCGTTTCTTCCGTTTTTGTTAAAAATGACACCTTTATTTTATTCTGTAGGTCCATACGGTTACAAGGATACACCTAATTTATGTAAGTTTTATTTTACTACTTAAACAAAAATTATAACTACATGCACCAAAATTAGTATATTTAAAATTGTCCACTTCTGACATCTATAACTTTTTATTTTTCTGTACACATGGGTATATGAGGGCTCATTTGTGTTGTGGTCTGTAGTTTTGAACACTTTCATTAATTGTATGGTATATGAAGTGACCAAAAATGTTGGACTTTAGTATTTCTTTACGTGTACCTGATCAACTGTGCGGTTTAACTAAACTTATATTTTAATAGTTTGGACCATTACGCATGTGGCGATACCACACGTTTATTTTTTATTACATTATTTAAAAAATAAAGGGGGGGGGGAAATGTGGGGTGATTCAAACTTATTAGGGGAGGGGCTTATTTACATTTGTCAAATTTTTTTTCCCATTGCATACACTGCTCAATGCTGAGCTTTAGCTCAGCATTGATCAGTGGTATTGGTGCTCTGTTGCTACCACCTGACATGGCTGGCTGGGAGCATCAGATCACCGATCGAACAACGAGGAAGCAGGTAAGGGCCCTCCCGGCGTCCTCTCAGCTGATCGGGACACCAGGATTGTCCTGATCAGCCCCACTGAGCTGCCGGGATTGTTTTCTTAACATTCAGATGCAGCAATCAACTTTGATTGCGGTGTCTAAAGGGTTAATGCCGGGCATTCGTCCGATCAGCAATGTTCGGCATTACCCTGGGTCCTGGCTGCTGATCGCAACAGGGAGCCATGGGGCATGACGAGTGCTCAGCTCGTGAACACATTTCAAACCCACGTAACAGGACCAGGGCGTACAGGTAGGCCCTGCGTCCTTAAGTACCAGGACGCAAGGGCATATACTTACCTCATGTCCTTAACAGGTTAATGGCCTTGTAATTAAAAAAAAAAGTGACAAAGCAATACAATAGTGCGCACCACTTTCACCACGTCTACAAAGGGAATGTTAAGTTCAGGAAATAGCTGGGATCCAATCCACAGCTACAGTTGAACAAATTAATGAACTGAATAGTAGAATTGCTGAATGAAATTCACTAATGAAGTACATGTAAACATACCCTTTACTAACTTATTACTAAAACTCAAAACTGTTTTTTTTGATATGTCAATGACTCCCCTTTATTCATAACATTTTAATTGTTAGTGTATTTAAAAATGTAAAATTTGGGCTTACAGTAGCTGGGGGTTTTCCACCAGTTGTTTGTGACTTCCACATTTTCATGGAACAGCATGCTGGGTTAAGGTTCTTAATGACATCTCCATCTTCAGAAAGAATACTAACCACAAAGTCTAAACAAACAAACAGATTACAAGGGTTTAGATTAATGTCATCCTGATCCTGAGGGTCTAGGCTTACAGTTTCTTCTCCTTTAGCCAATTGCCTTAAACTGGTCATGAACAATAGATTACTGTTGGATAGGACTTGCAACAATGTATTGTGTTTGTGGGTCTCTTGACAGTTGATGATGTTGGGAAAGAGAAGGATCCGGCAAGCTGAATCTCATCCTTTTGTTCCCAAAAGTGAGAGGTTCCTGACAGGTAGTAGCTTATCCCCTCTCCCAATTAAAAAGAATGCTTAGTGCTTGTGTGCATGTGTTTTGGGGAGAGGGGGACAAAATCAGTTTGGCCACACAAGCATTCAGCATACAGCTTTTAATGTGTATGACCAGCTTTACAGCCAGATGCAGATTTGTAAGTAGTAGGGGTAATGGCTAATTTCCTGGTGCACAGAGAATTTTTTTTTAACCCCTTAAGGATGCAGCTCATTTTCACCTCAATCTGACCACTGTCACTTTATATATATCAATAACTCTGGGATTCCTTTACCTTTCTTTCTGATTCAGAGATTTTTTCGTGACATTCTGCTTTAACATAGTGGCAAATTTTCATTGTTACTTGCATCCTTTCTTGGTAAAAAATCCCCAAATTTCATGAAAATTTTGCATTTTTCTAACTTTGAAACCCTCTGCTTGTAAGGAAAATGGATAATATATATATATATTAGGGATGTAAGAAAAAATCGATTCTCGCGATAATCGCGATTTTTCATTTGCCGATACAGAATCGATTCAAAATATTTTTGAATCGATTCTTTTAGGGATGTGGAATTTTTAATAAAACGCACTTTTCTTACCTGCCAACGAGCCCGCGGAGCTCCGGTACAGGTGTTCGGTCCCCGGGCTGTATTCTTCTTACTTCCTGTTAGTCCGGCACGTCACATGGAGCTTCAGCCTATCACCAGCCGCAGCGATGTCCCGCCTCCGCTGGTGATAGGCTGAAGCTCCATGTGACGTGCCGGACTAACAGGAAGTAAGAAGAATACAGCCCGGGGACCGAACACCTGTACCGGACTGTACCGGAGCTCCGGGGGCTCGTTGGCAGGTAAGATAAAGTGTGTTTTATTTTATTTTGCAGCACCGGAGTACTAGATCGCCGCTGTCAAAGCTGACAGCGGCGTCTATTGGGATCTATGAATGCTCCCAGGTGGGGCGATATATCGCGATGTATCGTCACCTAGACGGTATCGCGATATATCGCGACATATCGAATCGCCACACTGGTATCGCGATTCGAATCGAATCGCCAAATTCTTGGCGATTCACACCCCTAATATATATATATATATATATATATATATATATATATATATATATAAGAAATTATATATTGATTCACAAATACAATATATCTACTTTATGTTGACATCATAAAGTTGACATTTTTTTTACTTTTTGAAGACATCAGAGGGCTTCAAAGTTTAGCAGCAGTTTTCTAAATTTTCACAAAAATTTCAAAATCTGCATTTTTTAGGGACCAGTTCAGTTTGAAGTGGATTTGAGGGGCCTTTCTGTGAGAAAACCCCCATAAATGACCCCATTATAGAAACTACACCCCTCAAAGTATTCAAAATGACATTCAGAAAGTTTGTTAACCCTTTAGGTGTATAGCAGCAAAGTGGAGGAGAAAAATCTAAATCTGCATTTTTTACACTAACATGTTCTTGTAGCCCCAATTGTTTTTCATTTTTAAAAGTGGTATAAGGAGAAAAAGCCCCCCAAAATTTGTAGCCCAATTTCTCTTGAGTATGGAAATACCTAATATGTTGACAAAGTGCTCTGCGGGCTTACAACATGGCTCAAGAGGGAAAGAGAAACTGGGATTTTTGAAAACAAATGCATTTGGGAAGCCCCATGGTGCCAGAACAGCAAAACATTAAAAAAACACATGGCATACTATTATGGAAACTACACCCCTCAAGGAACGTAACAAGGGGTATAGTGAGTCTTAAAACTTTGCATTAAAGTTGGACGTGAAAATGGAAAATTAGATTTTTAACAAAAATTATGGCGTTACCCCAAATTTTTCATTTTCACAAGGGGTAATAGGAGAAAATGGACCCAAAATTCAAGCCCAATTTCTCCCGATTAAGAAAACACCCCATATGTGGATGTTAAGTACTCTGCTGGCACACTACAGGTCTCAGTACAGAAGGGGCACCATTGGACTTTTGGAGAGAGAATTTTGCTGAAATTTAAGTCTGAGGCCATGTGAATTTACAAACCTCCCATGGTGCCAGAACAACAGAATCCCCCCATGTGACACCATTTTGAAAACTACACCCCTCCAGGAACGTAACAAGGGTTACAGTGAGTACTTACACCTCACAGGTTTTTTAACAGTGGGCCGTAAGTGTGAAAAGTTCGATTATTAACACTATATTGATCATTTTAAACCAAATGTTTCATTTTCACATGGGGTAATAGGGTAAAAGGCTCCCAAAATTTATAGTGCAATTTTGCCAGAGAAAGAAAATATCCCACATGTGGATGTAAAGTGCTCTGCAGGCGCACTGCAATGTTCAGAACAGAAGGAGTGCCATTGGGCATTTGGAGTGAAAAGTTTGTTGGAATTGAAGTCTGGGTCCATGTGCGTTTACAAAGCCCCCATTGTGCAAGAACAGAAGTAACCCCAAACATGTGAAACCATATTAGAAACTATACCCCTCAAGGAACGTAAAAAAGGGTTATAGTGAGTACTTACACCGTAAAAGTTAAAGATTTTATTTTTAACACTGAATTGTTGGTATTAAACATAACATTTTTAGTTTCACAAGTAGTAAGAGAAAAAAATCTCCACAAAAATCGTAGCCCAATTTCTCCAGAATAAGGAAATACCCCATATAAGGCTGTAAAGCACTATGCGGGGCTTAGGAGTGAGACAGCACCGATGATATTTGAGGCCTAAAGTGGTGCTTTGCACTGCAATGGATGAGGTTCTGACATAAGATGTAAAAAAAAAAAAAAATCTGGCAAGGGACCACAGTTTTGAAACTACACCCCTCAAGGAAGGTAACAAGGAGTACAGGGAGTACTTACACCTTACAGGTTTTTTTAAAAGTGGGCCATAAATTGAAAAATGTTATTTTTTTTACAATGAAATGGTGGGGGTACCCAATTTTTTTACATTTTCACAAGGGGGGCTTTTCCCCCTGACTATGGAAACACATCCACATATGGAGTAAAGTGCTGGGCGGGCGCAGAACAAAGCTCAGAAGTCAGAGAGATCAGTTTGCCTTTGTGGCCTATTGCAGATCAGTAGCTGACGGTTACATACATTCAGAGGAAAATACAAAAGTGAAACACCCACATGTGACACCATTACAGAAAGTACCCACCCTGAGTAATAAGTATAGGGCTAAAGAGGACATTTTGAACGCATGGGTGTTTCCTAAATTTATTTTCCAGGAATGGATGAAGGGTAGCTTTTAAAAATTGCAATTTTCAACGTATGCTCTGCTTCATCTTTCTGGGAACAACTAACATGTGACTCCGAATTGTCGCCTGGGAATACGACATTTGAGGCTGATGTTTCCTACAGACCTAACAGTTACATACATTCAGAGGAAAATACAAGAAAGGAATAACCACATGTGAGCCTATTACAAACAGTACACCCCCTAGGGAAGGTGTATAGGGGTGAAGTGGAGATTTGGAACAGATGGGTGTTCTCTAAATGTATTTTTCAGGAATGGATGAAGTGTACTATCAGGGGGAATGAAAATTGCAATTTTAATACTGATATGCCAATTAATTTCCTTGAATGATGACCCAGAGTATAGCCAAAAGTTAAAATGATACCTGACCTATGTCATGAATCATCATTCTGTCCCTATTCTGTTACCTCAAATGCGCACTCCGCTCAGGTGGGGAGAGAGAGCTGCAACTGCAAACTCCCAATGCTGTTGACTCTGTGTCCTATGACCTTTTTGGGGGGGGGGAAAAATAAAAAAAAAATAAAAAAAAAAGATATCGGGGGTATTGCAAAACAGGCTTTGGGATAATTTTTGGGGGGTTTGTTTAAATTTGGAAGACAATGTACTCTAGACTGGTACATTGGAGTCGAGTTCTGGGGAATAAAAATTTGGTTAAAGGATTAAAAATGTAGAAGTCCATGGAAGTCCCGGATGATCGGGGCAAGTGTCACATTGAGTGGTTGTGTCCTTCCAAATTCCCCTCTTGCGACACTGCATTTTTTTCTGGGATCGTCCCTTCTTTCCAGTGTGGGGGACCTCACCTGGAAAGTGTTGACCGGGGACAATCCGGGGGGGTCCACAGTTCCAGAGGTGCTCTGACGCGCTCTTTGGCGGTCACCAAAGATGAGAGCCTTTAGAACTTGGGACAGTACAAAAGAGTTATAGATGGCAACCTGTACCATGTAGACTGCAACTTTTTAGTACCATACCAGTGTTTTCTGCATGGCATTATATGGCTTAAGGGCTTGATCAGAAAGATCAACACCCACCATATACCGATTGTAGTGCAGAATACAATCTGGCTTGAGGACCGGTCCAACGGTACCTCGCACAGGGACAGGGGTGCTGCCATTCCCATGAATTGTGGTGTGCATAAAGACATCCCTCTTGTCCTTATACTTGACCCGCAACAGGTTTTTATGGGTAAGGACACAGGACTCACCTCGGGAGATAGGAATTTGAAGGGGATAGGAAGGAAGGCCTATTTGATTCTTCCGGACTGTCCAACAAGCGAGCGTGGATCTGGTGGCGAGGGATGTGAAGAAAGGGATACAAGTGCAAAAGTTATCCACTTAAAAGGTGGTAACCTTTATCTAGCAAAGGGTGCAAAAGACCCCAAACGATTTTCCCACTAACAACCAGAGTGGGGGACATTCTGGGGGTTCAATACGGGAATCTCGTCCCTCATACACCATAAACTTGCAAGTGTACCCTGAGGACTCTCGCAAAGTTTATACATCTTCAAGCCATATCGCGCTCGCTTGGTTGGGATGTATTGACGGAAGCTGAGTCTCCCCTTAAAGATGATCAGAGGCTCATCAACAGCGACCTCCCTACCAGGGACACAGGCCACCCAACATTTGTGATTGATGACCAGCATGATGTTGTCCACGCGGTCATAAAAAGAGCCAAAAAAGAGCCCAGGTTTGCGGCAACGAACTGTTGGGAGTACAGATTTGTCTGCTCAACCATCAGATTGACAAAGCCGTGAACCAGATGTTCAATATTGATTCCTGAGTCACCAACAAACTCCGGAATCACAGGCTCGTGGTCCGCTGGCTCAGTCCAGACAAGTTCTCCGGTACAGGGTGCCAGTGAACTTGGCAGGGGGGCTTGACTAGTATGAGCGCCAGGGGGACTTGTACTAGCATGGGGCACAGGGTCAGGACCAGAGGAGGTTTGTGGTCTCCACTGCCTTGGTGGCTCATCATCAGAACCAGATGATGAGGAGGACGAGTAAATAAAGACAGAGGGGTCTTCCTCGTCCTCTGTGGCGCTTTCAGTGTCGGAGGCAAGTATGGCAAATGCCTCCTCCGCTGGAAACGCCCAGCGGGCCATTTCCCTAATCTAATGGGCATGGGGGTGTGTGTATGTGTGTGGGGAAAACTTTATTTGTGTATGTGGTATGATACTACCTCCCCAACCCGCTGTAACCTAACTAAACCCACCCTAACAGAAAAAATATAAACTAAAAAGGGGGAGGGGGGGAATGGACTTCTAGCGCCGAAAAAATCCCTGTGCCCCAAAAAAGCGTTTAACTAATCAGTGGTGTGCGCACTGATTAGCGCTTGGTGGTGGCAGGGGGCGCAGAAGTCAGTGGGGGGGGGGGGGGGGGTGTCCGGCCACTCAGCCGCGAACAGTGGCTGGTGGCATGTACACAGACACACACAAAACACCCGGAAAATAAAAAAGTAAAACGCTTAACCCCAAAAAATGCACCTGCCTGAACTAAAAAACAAAACAAAAAAAAAAACCACTGATCAGTGATAAATCAAGGGTGGGGCAGGCTGCAAAAAGAGGTACGTTACGTCAACACAGCACAGGTCTGCTACTGGTGGCACGGACCGCCTATAGGTGCAAAAAAATAAATAAAGCCGCTATAACACGAAAAAGCGCCTGCACCACAAAAAAATAAAAATGCTGATCAGTACCATGGGCACTATTTAATACTTCCTTATCCTGTTGGGGACAGAGGGCATATGGATACACCCTCGCGTCCCAGTACTTAAACCCCCCCCCCCCCCCCCCCATGTCGGCACTTCAGATTCACGGCGATTCCGGGCTGATCGGGTCTCTGGCAGGGGCAGCAGCGGCAGGCAGGTCAGGAGCAGCGGCAGCAGGCACATGAAGAGCTGCGGCGGAGGAGACTGCAGGTGACAGTGAAGATCCTATTTGGTGAGTGATCTTCACTGTGGCTTGCTAGAAGTTACAAATCTACAACTCCCAGCATGCCCAGACAGCCTTTGACTGTCTGGGCATGCTGGGAGTTGTAGTTTTGCAACATCTGGAGGGCCACAGATTGGAGACCACTGTGCAGTGGTCTCCAAACTGTGGTTTCCAAATGTTGCAAAACTACAACTCTCAGCATGCCCAGACAGTCCAGGTATGCTGGGAGTTGTAGTTCTGTAACATCTGGCCCTTCAGATGTTGCAGAGCTACAACTTCCAGCATGCCTGGACAGTCTTGGCATGTTGCGAGTTGTAGTTTTGCAACATCTGGAGGGCCACAGGTTTCCAAACTGTAGCCCTCGAGATGATGCAAAACTACAATTCCCAGCATGCCCAGACAGTCAAACATACTGGGCGTTGCAGTGCTGCAACATCTGAAGGGCCAGATGTTACAGAACTACAACTCCCAGCATATCTGGACTGTCGTGGCATGCTGAGAGTTGTAGTTTTGCAACATCTGGAAACCACAGTTTGGAGACCACTGCACAGTGGTCTCCAATCTGTGGCCCTCCAGATGTTGCAAAACTACAACTCCCAGCATGCACAGACAGTCAAAGCCTGTCTGGGCATGCTGGGAGTTGTAGTTTTGTAACTTCTAGCAGGCAACAGCGAAGATGGCTACAATTTGGAGACCACTACTTACCGGTTTCCAAACTGTTCTTCCCAAGTTGTTGGATAACTACAACTCCTAGCATGCCTTTCGGCTGTCTGTGCATGGTGGGAGTGGTAGTTTTGCAACAGCTGTAGGCACACTGGTTGGGAAACACTGAGCTAGAGTCTCTTTTCTAACTCAGTGATTCCAACCCATGTGCCTACAGCTGTTGCAAAACTACAACTCCCAGAATGCACTGACAGACTGTACATGCTGGGAGTTGTAGTTGTGCAACAGCTGGAGGCACACTGGTTGGAATCACTGAGCAAGAGTCTGTTTCCTAACTCAGTGGTTCCCCACCAGTGTGCCTAAAGCTGTTGCAAAACCCCAACTCCCAGCATGTACGGTCTGTTAGTGGATCCTGGGAAAACTCACTGTGAACCTGCTCCCGTGTAAATGTACCCTAAAAACACTACATTATAAAAAGTAAAACACTACATATACATATACCCTTACACGTCCCCCGCAATAAAAATTTACCCCTTAAGGACTCAGCGTTTTTCCGTTTTTGCATTTTCATTTTTTCCTCATCACATTCTAAAAATCATAACTCTTTCAATTTTGCACATAAAATTCCAAATGATGGCTTATTTTTTGCGCCACCAATTCTACTTTGCAGTGACAGTCATTTTACCAAAAAATCCACGGTGAAACGGAAAAAAAAATCATTGTGCGACAAAATTGTTTAAAAAAGTTAATTTAGTAACTTTTGGGGGCTTCTGTTTCTACGCAGTGCATTTTTTGGTAAAAATGACACCGTATCTTTATTCTGTTGGTCCATACGATTAATATGATACCCTACTTATATAAGTTTGATTTTGTCGCACTTCTGAAAAAAAATCATAACTACATGCATGAAAATGTATACGTTTAAAATTGTCATCTTCTAACCTCTAACTTTTTTTTATTTTTCCGCGTACAGGTCGGTATGAGGGCTCATTTTTTGCGCCGTGTTCTGAAGTTTTTATCGGTACCATTTTTGTATTGATCGGACTTTTTGATCGCTTTTTATTCATTTTTTATGATATAAAAAGTGACCAAAAATACGATATTTTGGACTTAGGAATTTTTTTGCGCGTACGCCATTGACCGTGCGCTTTAATTAATTATATATTTTTATAGATCGGACATTTAAGCACGCGGCGATACCACATATATTTATTTTTATTTACAGTTTTTTTTATGGGAAAAGGGGGGTGATTCAAACATTTAATAGGGAAGGGGTTAAATGACCTGTTAACTTTTTTCTTTCACTTTTTTTTTTGCAGTGTTATAGCCCCCATAGGGACCTATAGCACTGCACACACTGATCTCTTATGCTGATCCCTGCAGAGCCATAGCTCTGCACAGATCAGAGAGATAGGGGCTCGATTGCTCAATCCTGTAGCTCAGGCTTGGAGCAATCAAACCCCGATCTGACGCCGAGGACACAGGTAAGGAGACCTCCGCCTGCTTCCCAGCTTATCGGAACATCGCGATTTTATCGCGATGTCCCGATCAGCCCGACTGAGCTGCCGGGAAGCGTTTAGTTTCACTTTCAGACGCGGCAGTCAACTTTGATCGCCGCGTCTGAAGGGTTAACAGCACGCGGCACAACGATCGGTGCCGCGCGCTGTTAGCCCAGGGTCTCTGCTATGATTAGCAGCCGGGACCGACTCTGTGTAATGCGGGATCACGGCGTGACCCCGTTTTAAACACCGGGAGCTGGGCTCAGGACGTATCGGTACGTCCTGAGTCCTTAAGGAGTTAAAAACTTCTCATACGGCAGTGTTTCCTAAATGGAGCCTCCAGCTGTTGCAAAACAACAACTCTCAGTATTGCCAGACAGCCATTGACTGTCCTGGCAGGCTGGGAGTTTTGCAACAGCTGGAGGCACCCTGTTTGGGAAACACTACTATAGGATTTTGGTGGAGACCAGCGCCATTCTTGTATCCAGGTCCGCCCCTATTGCAAATTTTTCCTTTAGGCCTCAAATGCGCATGGTGCTCTCTTATTTCAGAGCCCTGTCGTATTTCAAGGCAACAGTTTAGTGCCAAATATGGGGTATTGCGTTTCAAATTTTTTTTTCTCCTTTTACCCCTTCTGAAAAGGAAAAGTTAGGGGCTACACCAGCATGTTAGTGTAAAAAAAAAAAGAAAAGTTTTCACTAACATGCTGGTGTTTGCCCCATACTATACATTTTCACAAGAGGTAAAAGGAGATAGAGACCCCCAAAATTTGTAACACAATTTCTTTCGAGTGCGGAAATACCCCATATGTGGACGGAAAATGCTCTGCGGACGCACAAGGCTCAGGAGAGAGAGCGCCATGTACATTTGAGGTCTACAGCAGCTCAGACAAACGCAAAAAAATAAATAAAACAAAACACCCACATGGGAGCACATTTTGGAA
The DNA here is from genome assembly GCF_029499605.1 of Hyla sarda. Classification (NCBI taxonomy): domain Eukaryota; kingdom Metazoa; phylum Chordata; class Amphibia; order Anura; family Hylidae; genus Hyla; species Hyla sarda. The sequence continues at coordinate 264,329,326 of NC_079193.1, forward strand.
ACTACACCCCTCGAGGAATGTAACAAGGGGTATAGTGAGCCTTAACACCACACAGGTCTTGAAGAATTTTCGTTAAAGTTGGACATGAAAATTAAAAAAAAAGAAAAATTCCTGAAATGCTGGTGTTACCCCAAATTTTTCATTTTCACAAGGGGTAATAGGAAAAAAAAGCCCCCTAAAATTTGTAACCCCATTTCTTCTGAGTAAGGAAATACCCCATATGTGGATGTTAAGTGCTCTGCGGGTGCACTACAATGCTCAGAAGAGAAGGAGCGCCATTGGGTTTTTGGAGAGAGAATTAGTCTGGAATGGAAGGCCATGTGTGTGTTTACAAAGCCCCCATGGTGCCAGAGCAGTGGACCCCACGTGACCCCATTTTGGAAACTACACCCCACACATAATGTAACAAGGGGTGCAGTGAGCATCTACACCCCACTGGTGTCTGACAGATTTTTTGAACAGTCATCCGAAAAAATGAAAAATTTTATTTTTCATTTGCACAGCTCACTATTCCAAAAGTGGGGTGTAAATGCTCATTGCACCCATTATTACATTCCGTGAGGGGTGTAGTTTCCAAAATGGGGTCACATGTAAGAGGGGGGGTCCACTCTTCTGGCACCACGGGGGCTTTGTAAATGCATATGGCCCCCGACTTCTATTCCAACCAAATTTTCTCATCAAAAGCCCAATGACGATCCTTCTCTTCTGAGCAGTGGCGAACCAAGGGGGGGGGGCGGCCATCCCGGGTTCCACTCTCAAGGGGGGGTGCCAGGGGCGAACTGACCCGCCGCCGCTGAGGTCCCGGACACTCGTCCCAGATCCCCTGCAGACAGCGGTGCCTTCTCCTGTATGCGCAATATACGCACATACAGGAGAAGGCGTCTCCTCTGTGTGAGCCGCATCTGCAGCTTGCAGAGGAGACGTGACCTCCGCCCCCACGCAGCACGCAGTACAGGCGCCGATGACGTCACTCATCCGGCGCATGTACTGTGGAGGGGAGAAGACGCGGGCCCCTGCTGAGGAGATCGCTGCACGGGATATCAGGTGAGCATCCTTTAATTTTGTTTTTAACCCTGCCTATACCTATAGGGAAGAGGGGGTGCTCTGCATATACCTATAGGGAAGGGGGGAGAGGGGGTGTGCTCTGCATATACCTATAGGGAAGGGGGAGAGAAGGGGGGTGTTCTGCATATACCTATAGGGGACGGGGGGTGCTCTGCATATACCTATAGGGAAGGGGGAGAGGGGGGGTGCTCTGCATATACCTATAGGGAAGGGGGGGAGAGGGGGCGGTGCTCTGCATATACCTATAGGGAAGGGGGGAGAGGGGGGTGCTCTGCATATACCTATAGGGAAGGGGGGAGAGGGGGGTGGTGCTCTGCATATACCTATAGGGAAGGGGGGGGAGAGGGGTGGTGCTCTGCATATACCTATGGGAAAGGGAGGGAGAGGGGTTGGGGTGCTCTGCATATACCTATGGGAAAGGGAGGGAGAGGGGTTGGGGTGCTCTGCATATACCTATGGGAAAGGGAGGGAGAGGGGTTGGGGTGCTCTGCATATACCTATGGGAAAGAGAGGGAGAGGGGTTGGGGTGCTCTGCATATACCTATGGGAAAGGGAGGGAGAGGGAGGGTGTAGCTCTGCATATACCTATGGGGAAGAGGGGGGGGTGTAGCTCTGCATATACCTATGGGGAAGAGGAGGGTGGTGTAGCTCAGCATATACCTATGGGGAAGAGGGGGGTGTAGCTCTGCATATACCTATGGGGAAGAGGGGGGTGTAGCTCTGCATATACCTATGGGAAAGAGGGGGGGGGTGTAGCTCTGCATATACCTATGGGAAAGAGGGGGGTATAGCTCGGCATATACCTATGGGAAAGGGAGGGAGAGGGGTTGGGGTGCTCTGCATATACCTATGGGAAAGGGACGGAGAGGGAGGGTGTAGCTCTGCATATACCTATGGGGAAGAGGGGGGGGTGTAGCTCTGCATATACCTATGGGGAAGAGGAGGGGGTGTAGCTCTGCATATACCTATGGGGAAGAGGAGGGTGTAGCTCAGCATATACCTATGGGGAAGAGGAGGGTGTAGCTCAGCATATACCTATGGGGAAGAGGGGGGTGTAACTCTGCATATACCTATGGGAAAGAGGGGGGGGGTGTAGCGTAGCTCTGCATATACCTATGGGAAAGAGAGGGGGGGTGTAACTCGGCATATACCTATGGGAAAAAGGGGGGGTGTAACTCTGCATACTGACATGTTTTTCCTGAAGATGTTAAGAGATCCACATGGCGGTCTTATCCGGACGGAGAAGAAAAGGAAAGAGGACGCCCCTGATCAGAAAAGACGTAATTTTGAGTCCCAAAATGTAACTGTAATCACTTATATGGTATACACAGCCTGTGTACAGCTGATATCTACCGCCATATGGTCCTGTATATAATCACTTATATTGTATACAGATTCTTTATAATATACTGGTCTGTATATAGTGGTTTTATTCAGTACAGTATGGTGGTATTATCCAGTTATTGTGTGGTGGTATATATTTACTCCTTGTATACCAGTATTATTGGTCATGGAAATTTACCTACGTTAAAGTGTTTCTTACATATATACATTTTAATTTATTGTGTGTGGGAATTGGGTGGAATAGGAGCGTGGCAGAAGATTGACGAGCTTCAGAGCCTAGCAGAGGCCCTTGCCTTTTTTTTGGTGTGTGTGTGTGTGTGTGTGTGTGTGTGTGTGTGTGTGTGTGTGTGTGGGGGGGGGGGGGGGGGGGGGGTGAAAAAACAAAGGGTCCGCCCCGGGTGCCAAATGCTCTAGGTACGCCCCTGCTTCTGAGCATTGTAGGTCGCTTGCAGTGCACTTTATATCCATATATGAGGTATTTCCCTAATCAGAAGAGATGGGATTACACATTTTTAAGGATCACTGTACCCCTTGTTAGGTTCCTTGAGGGGTGTAGTTTCCAAAATTGACTGCCATGTGGTTTTTTTGTTTTGTTACTGTTCTGGCATCATGGGGGCTTCCTAAATGCAACATGCCCCCCAAAGACCATTTCAGCAAAATTCGCTCTCCAAAAGCCCAATGTCGCTCCTTCCCTTCTGAGCCCTCTAGTGCACCCACAGAGCACTTTACATCCACATATGAGGTATTTCCTTACTTGAGAGAAAATTACAAGTTTTGGGGGCCTTTTTACCCTTTACCCCTTGTAAAAATGAAAAAAAAAAAAAAAGGGGTTAAAATGCCATGTTAGTGTAAAAAATTGGAGATTTAGATTTTTCTCTTCCATTTTGCTGCTATTCCTGTGAAACACCTACAGGGTTAAACTTTTTGAATGTCATTTTGAATACTTTGAGGGGTGCAGTTCTCATAATGGGGTCCATTATAAGGGATTTCCAACATAAAGACCCTCATTCACTTCAAAACGTAACTGCTCCATGAAAAATTAAGATCTTGAAATTGTGAAATTGGAAAATTGCTGCTATACTTTGAAGTCCTCTGATGTCTTCAAAAAGTAAAAAAAAAGTCAACTTTATGATGCCAACATAAAGTTAACATTTTGTATGTGTGAATCAATATGCAATTTGGCATGTCCCCTTTCCTTACAAGCAGAGTGCTTCAATGTTAGAAAAATGCCAAATTTTCCCTGAACTTTTCAAATTTTTCACCAAGAAATGATGCAAGTATCAACAAAAATTTACCAATAACATAAATTTGATTCAGAGATAGTTTTTTCGTGACATATTCTACTTTATAAGTAAAAGCATCCCAAAGTTATTAATGCATAAAATGACAGGTCAGATTTGCAAAAAAAGCTCCCGTCCTTAGGGTCATAATGGACTCCGGCCCCCAAGGGGTTAAAAACTATGCATTTTCCTAATATACTTTATTAAAATATTTGATTGCTAAAGATGTGAAAAACATAAAAAAAATGGTCAATAGGGGTCTCTGTCTTTTTAATGTTGGAAACAAACCCCGAAAATTCAGTATTTTTTCGTCTTTTTTTTTTTTTTTTTTCTTAAAGGACCAAAATCTGTGAGGGGAGGGAGGTGTGGTTATATCCATGCTGTTCCTCAGAGCACAGAAAGGATGCAGACAGCTTGCAGCCTCTTCAGGAGAAACATTCACATGCACAGTTACAAGCAATACAAGGTGCTAAACTATTATTTATATGCAAAATGGTTTCTCATTTTATTAACTTATTTCTTGTGTATGTGCACCATATAGGTTCCTCATGGCTGCTTTAGGGTTATAAAAAGCATGCACTTTGGTTACAAAGCTGTGAAAATGTAAAAATCTTTATATTTTAGCACAAGATGCTGGTTTTTCTTCTGTCCTTGCACCATATAATTTCACATGGCTGCACTACAGTTATATAGAGCATACATTTAGCTAATATGCTTTGCAAATTTAAAAATGTTTGTGCAGACCTCATCACAGGGGAGGGGGAGGAGAGAACCTCATCATGCTCCAGGGGATACATCCCAAGCCTCAGAGAAATTCAGAAGACTAATCACAGTAATATATAGATAAAAATGTATTTTACATATTAACACATGCATATTATTATGCATACAGGTCTTAGGGCATAATACAACACTGATTTAACCTGTTGGGGACGAAGGGCGTATGCATACGCCCTTGCGTCCTGGTACTTAAGGATGAAGGGCGTATCCATACGCCCATGGGAATTTCGGTCCCCGCCGCGCGCCGGGCGGGGACCGGGCCGGGGTGACTGCTGATATCTATCATTAGACGATGGGCCCCCCCAGGGTCGGCGATCGGCGCAAATCGCAAGTGAATTCACACTTGCGATTTGCGCCGATTCCGGGTCGTTACGGGTCTATGGTGACCCGGAATAGAAGGGGATCGCGGGTGTCTAAGACACCCACGATCCCCCTTAAAGCGATAGGAGTGAGGTGGCATGGGTGCCACCCCTCCTATCCCTGCTATTGGTGGTCTAGACACGACCACCAATAGCAGATCTGAGGCGTCCTGCCCACCCACAATAGGCGGGGCAGAACGGGGAAAACGAAGAGGAGCGGCGCCGGAGCCCACTTACCCCTCCGGAGGCAGCGGAGCGACGGCGATCGGCGACGGAGATCTGCGGCGGCGTGCGGCAGAAGAGGACGGCCCTAGCAACATCTGGAGGGCTACAGTCTGAGACCACTATAGTGGTCTCTAGACTGTAGCCCTCCAGATGTTGCATAACTACAACTCCCAGCATGCCCAGACAGCTGTTTGTTGTGTGGGCATGCTGGAATTTGTAGTTTTGCAACAGCTGGAGGTCTGCAGTTTAGAGACCACTGCACAGTGATCTCTATATTGCCCTCTAGATCTTGCAAAACTACAACTCCTAGCATGCCCACACAGCTGTTTGCTGTCTGGGCATGCTGGGAGTTGTAGTTTTGCAACATCTGGAGGTCCACAGTTTGGAGATCACTGTTCAGTGGTCTCTAAATTGTAGCACTCCAGATGTTGCAAAACTACAAATTCCAGCAAGCCCACACAGAAAACAGCTGTCTCGGCATGCTGGGAGCTGTAGTTGCGTACCTCCAGCTGTTGCATAACTACATCTCCCAGCATGCCCTTCTGTGATCAGACATGCTGGGAATTGTAGTTTTGCAACAGCTGGAGGCACACTGGTTGTAAAATACTTAGTTAGGTAACCAGTGTGCCTCCAGCTGTTGCAAAAGTACAACTCCCAGCATGCACGGTCTGTCAGCACCCTGTTTGGGAATCACTGGCATAGAATACCCCTATGTCCACCACTATGCAATCCCTAATTTAGTCCTCAAATGTGCATGGCGCTCTCTCACTTCGGAGCCCTGTCGTATTTCAAGGAAACAGTTTAGGGCCACATATGGGGTATTTCCGTACTCGGGAGAAATTGTGTTACAAATTCTGGGGGGCTTTTTCTCCTTTTACCCCTTATGAAAAGGAAAAGTTGGGGTCTACACCAGTGTAAAAAAAATAAAACATTTTACACTAACATGCTGGTGTTGCCCTTTACTTTTTATTTTCACAAGAGGTAAAAGGAAAAAAAGACCCCCAAAATTTGTAACGCAATATCTCCTGAGTACGGAAATACCCCATATGTGGACGTAAAATGCTCTGCGGGCGCACAACAAGGCTCAGGAGTGAGAGCGCACTATGTACATTTGATGGCGAAATTGGCGATTTACACAGGGGTGGCTGATTTTACAGCGGTTCTGACATAAACCCAAAAAAATAAATACCCACATGTGATCCCATTTTGGAAACTACACCCCTCATGGAATGTAACAAGGGGTACAGTGAGCATTTACGCCCCACAGGTGTCTGACAGATTTTTGGAACAGTGGTCCGTGAAAATGAAAAATGTAATTTGTTTGCACAGCCCACTGTTCCAAAGATCTGTCAAACGCCAGTAGGGTGTAAATGCTGACTGTACCCCTTATTACATTCCCTGAGGGGTGTAGTTTCCAAAATGGGGTCACATGTGGGGGGGGTCCACTGTTCTGGCACCACGGGGGGCTTTGTAAATGCACATGGCCCCCGACTTCCATTCCAAACAAATGATCTCTCTAAAAGCTCAATGGCGCTCCTTCTCTTCTGAGCATTGTAGTTCGCTCGCAGTGCACTTGACGTCCAAACATGGGGTATTTCCATACTCAGAAGAAATGGGGTTACAAATTTTGGGGGGCATTTTCTCCTATTACCCTTTGTAAAAAAGTAAAATTTGGGGAAAAAACAGCATTTTAGTGGAAATTTTTTTTTTTTTTTTCATTTACACATCCGACTTTAACAAAAAGTTGTCAAACACCTGTGGGGTGTTAAGGCTCACCGTACCCCTTGTTACGTTCCTTGAGGGGTGTCGTTTCCATAATAGTGTGCGATGTGGGGGGGTTTTGCTGTCCTGGCACCATAGGGGCTTCCTAAATGGGACATGCCCCCCAAAAACCATTTCAGAAAAACTCACTCTCCTAAATCCCATTGTTGCTCCTTCGCTTCTGAGCCCTCTAGTGCACCCGCTGAACACTTGACATACACATATGAGGTATTTTCTTACTCGAGAGAAATTGGGTTACAAATTTTGAGAGGATTTTTTCCTTTTACCCCTTGTAAAAATTCAAAAACTGGGTCTATAAGAACATGCCAGTGTATAAAATGAAGATTTTGAATTTTCTCCTTCACTTTGCTGCTATTCCTGTGAAACACCTAAAGGGTAAACACACTTACTGAATGTCATTTTGAATACTTTGAGGGGTACAGTTTTTAAAATGGGGTCATTTATGGGGTATTTCTAACCAAAAGACCCTTCAAATCCACTTCAAACCTGAACTGGTCCCTGAAAAATTCTGATTTTGAAAATTTTGCAAAAAATTGGAAAATTGCTGCTGAAGCCCTCTGATATTTTCCAAAAGTAAAAACTCATCAATTTTATGATGCAAACATAAAGTAGATATATTGTATATGTGAATCAATATATAATTTATTTGGAATATCCATATTCCTTATAAGCAGAGAGCTTCAAAGTTAGAAAAATGCAACATTTTCAAATTTTTCATGAAATTTTTGAATTTTTCACCAAGAAATTATGCAAGTATCAACGAAAATTTACCACTAACAAAGTAGAATATGTCACGAAAAAACAGTCTCTGAATCAAATTTATAAGTAAAAGCATCCCAGAGTTATTAATGCTTAAAGTGACAGTGGTCAGATTTGCAAAAAATGCTCCAGTCCTTAGGGTCATAATAGGCTCCATCCCCAAAGGGGTTGAGCATTTTTTTTTAAATACATTTTCTTACTAATGACAGTAACGCTTTAAGTAGCAGAATCAAGCATGTTGCAGTAGAAAATCTTTAGTCATAATCTGCACAGATTTCTTTCGCAGTGGGTAAATAGCCTTCTTTCCCTTGAGAAGCATACTCTTTTAAACAAATGTTCATCTACTGTACAAAATCTGTGTACACACTATTTACTATTGTGTTTGTTCACATTTGAGGTTGGGTATCTACCGCTGCTTTATTGTTATTATTGTGGATTACTCAAGAAATATATTGTTAAAACAGATACTAACGGATATACTTACCAGGAAATACACCTCCAGCATTAAATTCTACATCTTTATCAAACTTTAAAGAAACAGTGGCTGGTTTATCAGGGTCAGACACAAGGTTTATCTTTATTGGAGAACTTTCTATAATATTCTTGGTATTCAAAGCTTTAAACTGCAAAGTATATAATCCCCTAAAATGAAAAGAAAATGAATAGTATTGTAACTATAAAAATATTATTTCTCAAAAAAGAAATCACCATTTAAAGCATACCTTTCATATCACAGAAAAATATGCTTCTATTTGCTTATCACTAATTCATGCAGATGCTTTACATGACTGTGTGTCTAGCATCTGTACTTGGCTCACAAATCCCTCTGTTCTGCTGCTCACTTATTCTGACATCCACTGCTCAGGAAAAAGTGTGTCTGAGGCAAGCAATGAGCCCACCCTTGCTCACCATGCATTCACTTCCTCCCCGAGTCTGCTGTGCCTCTCAATCTAATCACTGCAAGCTGATCTGTAACCCCCTCATTTCTGTTTTATGCTACTTATGTTACAGAAAGGAGGATTATCGGAGTGTGCCTGCATTGTACAGTATATACAATGGTGAGTCTTCATTAGGAGAAAGTGTCTTAAAGTACAAATTGAGCTTTCACACTATGAATAGCTTTTCTTTTTTTTTTTTACCTTAGTTAGGAAAGTGGACCTAATAGTCATGTTTCCTCCATGGTCTAGTAGAATATATATATTGAATAATACTTATACTTCAATTCTTATATCCCCTGCTGCATTTTTAACTCTGATATAAGATGCTGAATTATTTTTACTCATTGCCATAACATCTCCAAATGCTGAAACATGAGGTATTGCTCATAGCAAATCAGATCATAGTCAATCTTTTTTTTATATACAAGATAAAAAGAGAGAAGGTGAAATCTGCAGGCCTCTCACCACTGGAAGTAACTCTTCCAAGCAGTTCTTCAGGCATTCTTTATGTGAAGCTTTCCAAAAAAAAGTGAAAACTTTCTTTGATAACTATTCTATTAAAACACCACATTGCTTAACACTAGTGTACAGTTTTTCTTGGCTAAAAAGCTTGTGACAAAGTGGTTGTGGCCATGGTAAAGGGGAAAGAAAGTTGTCCACCTCTGCATATTAGGACTGCAATTCCATAGCTATAAAAAACTGTGCTAAGGCTACCAACTCAACTATTTAGAAAATTCTGTGGAGAGAAGAAATAAAAATAATGTAAACTGGACCTAATGTGTAACCAGCATGTCTATTTTGCTGGCTAATAAGAACCTAGGACAAAGCAATAGTGAATTTTTTTTTTAAAATTGGTCATATGAGGCTATGAAGTTCACATCAACCCTATTGTAGAAGCATGTGTTACTTTAACAGCAGACGCTGCATCTTCCCAGAAATCCATGCCACTTATAAGAGATTGTGTCATCAGAAAATGATCTATTGTTTAAATCAAGTTTTTATAAAGAATTGTTGGTGGTTTATTTTTATAGATTTGCTATCTATATTGCAGTTTTCATTTTGGCCATTAGGCCTAAAACTAAGCTGACACTTCCTGTTTAGTCTGCAGTGATAAGGAAGAGGTTGTTGGAGAGAGATCAATACACAATTGAAGTGAAGGGTGACACCAGTAGATAGGTAAGGCAATAAATGACAGAGCATACCCAAACATGTTTCCTATTCATGTGAATGGGACAGCTCCTCTCTATTGTTGCCTATTTGTCCATAAGGCTTGCTTTAAAGAATTTCTCTAAATGCTATTAAAAAAACAGATCCAAAGCATTACATTAGAGCAGGGTCACATAGGGCGCATCTGCAGCATATTTCATGCCGTGGATACGCTGCCAGTAGTCACAGAGGGAGTGCAGAGCTGTGTGTCTGCTTACAGCGGTGGATTTTTACAGTGGGAGATCCGCCACTACACAAGGACACACAAAACTACCCAGCCACAGCTGAGAGTTTGCTCTGCAGTCCCTCTGTGACTGCCGAAGGCGCATCTGAAGTGAGATAAGCTGCAGATGCACCGTGTGAGACCCTGCCCTTAAAGGGAAACTGACAGCAGGGTCACCGGCATTAACCTGAATATACTGACTGCGGGTGACCCTGTTTTTAACGCTTCTTGCTAGGCAAAAATTGGTGCAGCCTTTTCTGTTAATAGCTCTGACCTCTTCATAAATATTCATCCCCTCTTCCTCAGCATGTTCATAAAGGTGGCAAAGTTATCGGCAGAAGGAGGCAGGGTTATCTGTTGGAGCAGGCGGGAGCACGCATTATCCATGTTCAGACAACAGAAGTTCTGTGTGGAATACTTTGGAAAAATATTGTCGCAGCAGAGTGCAACTGTTTTCAATAGGGTTCTTCTGCACATTGCACATGGTTGAATTTCCACAGCAAATGTTTCAGCCACAGAAATTCTGATTCTGGTGTCCGCTGAAAGAATGAACACATTTATTCTTTTGGTACAATTCCCATTGAAATCCACTGTAATCTGTGGAGACTGTGCATTTCTGGCCAGTTCTAGCGCAGACATGATCCAGCCGATGCATGCTATGTGCAAAATGTCCGCCCTTGTTTTTTTAAGATAGGTAATAAGATGTCTAAGGGCTGAGTACCAGTTTAAGACTACCGGGTGCAGATCCTACCATGGAGATGTAGGCAGGTCAGTGACAGAAAAACAGCTAGCAGCAACATACTGTATAATAAAGATATTCTTTCCTTGTGTGCATTATTTCATGATCTTTAAAAAAAACAAAAAAAAAAAAAAAACACTGACAGCAGAAGACTGGCACCTATCAAGAGAAATAGCCAGCTGAGGTACAAAATGAAACAAAAAAACAAGTAGGGCACAGACTGGAGGCAGTGGTGTATTTTGGTTTTTTGCTGCCCCAGGTCTGGCTAAACTCTGGCACCCCTAAACTAAATGTGCCCCATCCCTTCCTACCAAGACCACAACTCTTTCTGTTTAAGACCAATTCATTCCTTTTTAGGATTTAACTTTTCTTCTCAGTGCATTAAAAGTGTACAGCAATTACCAGCTTCCTCCCTTAGCGATGTCACCTGGTCAGGAGTTTCAGGCGCCAGTCCGATTAGGGATATTAAAATCCCTGCACAGTATCCCAGCCCTGCTCATGTTTAACCCCTTAAGGACTCAGCCCATTTGGGCCTTAAGGACTCAGACCATTTTATTTTAATATTATTTGCTCATAACTCTTACATTTTCATCCACAGACTAGTATCAGGGCTTGTTTTTTTGCAAGACCAGTTGTCCTTTGTAATGACATCACTCATTTTACCATAAAATGTATGGCACAACCAAAAAAATACTATTTGTGTGGGGAAATTGATAAGAAAACCGCAATTTTGGAAATTTCGTAAGGTTTTGTTTTCATGCTGTACACTTTACGGTAAAATAGACCTGTTTTCTTTATTCTGTGGCCAATATGATTAAACTGATACCCATGATTACATACTTTTCTATTCTACCGCTTGAAAAAAAAATCGCACACTTTCTAACCAAACTAGCGCGTTTAAAATCCCTCTATTTTGCAGACCTATAACTATATGAGGGCTCATTTTTTTGCGCCGTGATGTGTAATTTTTTTTTATACCACGTTTGCATATATAAAAAACTTTTGAAACATTTAAAAAAAAAAAATAGGGAATAAAAGGTTATAAAAAAAGCAGCAATTTTGGACCTTTACCTTCACGCCGTTCACCGTAAGGGATAATTCACATTATATTTTAAAAGTTCGGATATTAACGCACGCGGCGATACCAAATATATTTATTAAACAAAAAATTATTTTACACTTTTTGGGGGCAAAATTGACAATTTACATTTTTATTGGGGGAGGGGATTTTTCAAATTTTTTTACTTTTATTTTTACACTTTAATAGTCCCCATAGTGGATTATTTATAGCAATCATTTGATTTCTAATACATCCCCTTTTGGTCACTGAAGAAAAAGCCCGTGGCTTTGAAACGCGTCTGACCCTGTTTAAAGCACAAAGACATTAAGTGTATATCACTTTAAAGACTATCCGCTCAATAAACGACTTGCAACCGCTGGATGTCTGCGGTATCAGGACCGCCACAACGCGCGCACTGCTAGCGCATCATTCAGACACGCACCTGTTGTCAGCCATCCATTCATCCACAGCCCCGGACGGCAAAACTCCTGGACACCACCCTACTAGGCCGGACGCCTCTCCGTGCCAGCCCAGGACACTCGGAGCCCCCGGAGAACCACTCACCCCGACTGGAACACAGACAGGCACCGCTTCTAAAGATATCGCGGCTGTACAAGCTCGTTGAGGAGGGTGAGTGGTGCTGTGCACCGCGATACATTCGCTACATTGTTCTTGGAATTGCAATATACTTACAGATTGAGCTGACTTGCTACTGTGTTTAAGAACGCAACACTGTTGCAGGGCTCACAACTGAATTATTCCCACGATTTACCACTGATGATAAGCGCTACTATTGAGACTCTATGAGACTATATGACACTTGTTATACTCCCGGCACTTGCAATATTCGTGGTACTAGCTCACACCATTGATGGACTTTGTCCTTGCATTTTTTCAAAGAGACTTGTGATTATTGAAAAGAGACTTTTTATCTTAACAGCGGATATTCACTCATCTTTTGCTTTTTTGTGCTATTTTATTGCTTTATTGCCATTATTGTTACCATCATTTCCATCATCATTTTAATATTATATTACATTACTTTATTATCCTAATATCTACTTCTCACCTGCAAGGGCCCTGCTAGGTGATTGGCTGTATACCCTATATTGTTTTATATAATAAATACACTTCTATTTTCACTCAAACAATTGGATCCACATACTATTGATTTATTCTCTCTTTCCTCTATTGCTTTTTACTATACCCCTAGTGCTTTAGAGGACTGGTTTCTATATATTATATATATATATATATATATATATATATATATATATATATATATATATATATATATATACACATATACATTTTTTTTTTTTTTTTTTTTTTTCCCCTCATGTTAGATTAGGCCCCTTGGGTGGGGGTATCACCTTTAACCTCAAGCACTATATCCCCTCTGTATCATAAGTAAGCTACACATCTTTATCTTTTCCTTATCCTGATTTCTAATACTGTTCAGTGCTATGTATAGGGCATAGCACTGATCATTGTTATCGGCTATCTTCTGCTCTGGTCTGCTCGATCTCAGACCAGACGCCGGGAGACTGACAGAGGCAGGTGAGGGGACCTCTGTCCGCCATTACAGATGATCAGATCGCTGCTGCAGCGCTGCGGGCGATCCAATCGTCCACATTAAGTGCTGCACTTCTGCAGATGCTGTGATATGTATTGATCACAGCATCTGAAGGGTTAATGGTGGACATCCGCGCGATCACAGATGTCGGCCGTTACCAGCAGGTCCCTGTTGCTATCAGCAGCCGGGACCTGCTGCGTATGACCCAAGCATCGCTCCGATGCTCACGGTAAGGTATAGGACGTAAATGTACATCCTGGTACGTTAAGTACCACCTCCCCCGGACGTACATTTATTTCCTGTGTTGTTAAGGGGTTAAAGCGCATTACAGCTTTAGTCTGTCTCATATGTTTCTCTGAACTCTTGTCTCTTTACAGTTTATTATTTAGCCTGCTATTTTGTGCCTTGTTGTCAGTCTAGTTTGACCCTTGCTTGCCTCTGACTTCCCCTCTTCTTAGTGTTTTGTTACATTAATGTTCAGCTGGTGCTATGCTCCTCTGTCCAGTGGTGTATCATGTGGCGGCATTTCTGCCACCCCCTTAACCTGCCACCCTAGGCCTAGTTGGCTTAGTGGTAATTAAGCCACTGACTGGAAGCACAATTCAATGGCAGGGTGTAGGGGACTTTCCAAAACAGACACTGAGGGTGTTGAATAAAACATATATATATATGTAGGTTAAAAGGACTCATACTTCGGTGCAGAGAAGGTAACCAATCCCAAATTTGCTTGACCTTTGGCATCTGTTTTATACTGAAGAAATGGAGTAATCTAGAAAATATAAAAAAAAAAATAAGTCAGTCAGTTAACATATTACTAACCCATTGAGGACACAGCGGGATTTGGCCCTGCGCACATACAATTTTCATTTTTGTTTTCCCCTCCAGCCCTTTAAATCCCTTTCCTGCTGCAGAGACCAAGATCACACTGCTCTTGGCAGTGTTAAAGGAAACTGGTCACATGTTCACTCCCGCACTAACCACAGGTACTGACTGATAGTGCGGGGGACACTGATTCATATGATCCCTACCTTGCCCGGATCCGTCCGGCCTTTCACCCACAACCTTAGTTTTTCTATATATGCAAATGTGGCTGTAACTGGCACAGGTGGGGTTTTCAGGAGCCTAGTAGCACTGTGACATCAGCGCCGCCCGCTTATGAATATTCATCCCCCCCTCCCTCCGGCTTTCCCTCTCCCCGCCGCTAACTGGTCTTCACTGCACACGTGCCGCTTCCTGACATGCGCAGTGAAGACCAGTTAGAAGCGGCAGGGAGAGGTAGAGCCGGAAAGATGAACATTCATAAGCGGGCGGCGCTGATGCCACAGTGGTACTAGGCTCCTGAAAACCCCGCCTGTGCCAGTTACAGCCACATTTGCACATATACATATTATATATATATATATATATATATATATATATATATATATATATATATATATATATATATAAAATAAGAACTAAGATTGTGGGCGAACGGCTGGTCGGATCCGGGCAAGGTAGGGATCATATTAATCAGACCTGCAAAGATGTAGGAGGCACACACCAATGGGGTAACGTGAAAATATTTCTTGACTTTATTAAGACATACAGGAGCAGGAACAGACAAATATGGAAGCAGTCAACCAAGTGAAGGTAATAGCTATTTCACTTCACCATTTCACAGCGCTTCCTCAGTTAACAGCGCTTAAAGGACATCTGCAGCGTTACAAACACTTATCCCCTATCCTCAAGATAGGGGATAAGGGTTTGATCGCGGGGGTCCAAACGCTGGGGCCCCCGGCGATCTCCTGTACGGGGCCTCGGCTCTCCCGTGCAGGGGGCGTGCCAGCCACAGCATGATGTCGCGGCCGACACGCCTCCTCCATACATCTCTATGGGAGAGGCGGGGAAGCAGCATTCGTGCCTCCCTGCATCCCCCATAGAACTGTATGGGGACGGGGAGGAGACCGGGCGTCACCGTCGACCTCTAGGTCGACGCTACGAGCCTTAGCGCTCACCGTGAGCGCTTATGGCGGCACCCCGTTAGGGAGATCGGGGGGGGGGGGGGGGGATACTTGCATCCTTTCTTGGTGAAAAATCCGTAAATTTGATGAAAAATTTAAAAATTTAGCATTTTTCTAACTTTGAAGGTTTCTGCTTGTAAGGAAAATGGATATTCCAAATATTTATTTTATTTTATTCACATATACAATATGTCTACTTTATGTTTGCCTCATAAAATTGATGAGTTTTTACTTTTGAAAGACACCAGAGGGCTTCAACGGTCAGCAGCAATTTTCCGATTTTTCACAAAATTTTCAAACTCAGTATTTTTCAGGGACCAGTTCAGGTTTGAAGTGGATTTGAAGGGTCTTCATATTAGAAATACCCCATAAATGACCCCATTATAAAAACTACACCCCACAAAGTATTCAAAATGACATTCAGTAAGTGTTTTAACCCTTTAGGTGTTTCACACGAATAGCAGCAAAGTGAAGGAGAAAATTTACAATCTTCATTTTTTACACTTACATGTTCTTGTAGACCCAATTTTAGAATTTTTACAAGGGGTAAAAGGACAAAATTTTTACTTGTATTTGTAGCCCAATTTCTCTCGAGTAAAGTGTTCGGCGGGCGCAGTAGAGGGCTCAGAAGGGAAGGAGCGACAAGGGGATTTTGGAGAGTACGTTTTTCTGAAATGGTTTTTGGGGGGGCATGTCACCTTTAGGAAGCCCTTATGGTGCCAGAATAGCAAAAAAAAACCACATGGCATACCATTTTGGAAACTAGACCCCTCGGGGAACGTAACAAGGGATAAAGTGAGCCTTTATACCCCACAGGTGTTTCACGACTTTTTCAAATGTAAAAAAAAAAAAAAAAAATTTTTACCTAAAATGCTTGTTTTCCCAAAAATTTTTAATTTTTAAAAAGGGTAATAGCAGAAAATGCCCCTAAAAATTTGAAGCCCAATTTCTCCTGATTCAGAAAACACCCCATATGGGGGTGAAAAGTGCTCTGCTGGCGCACTACAGGTCTCGGAAGAGAAGGAGTCACATTTGGGTTTTTGAAAGCAAATTTTGCTCTGGGGGCATGCCGCATTTAGGAAGCCCCTATGGTGCCAGGACAGCAAAAAAAAAACCACATGGCATATCATTTTGGAAACTAGACCCCTCGGGGAACGTAACAAGGGGTTAAGTGAACCCTTATACCCCACAGGTGTTTCACGACTTTTGCATATGTAAAAAAAATTAAAAAAAATTTCACCTAAAATGCTTGTTTTCCCAAAAATTTTACATTTTTAAAAAGGGTAAAAGCAGAAAATACCCCACAAAATTTGTAACACAATTTCTCCCGAGTACGGAGATACCCCATATGTGACCCTAAACTGTTGCCTTGAAATACGACCGGGCTCCAAAGTGAGAGCGCCATGCGCATTTGAGGCCTAAATTAGGGACTTGCATAGGGGTGGACATAGGGGAATTCTACGCCAGTGATTCCCAAACAGGGTGCCTCCAGCTGTTGCAAAACTCCCAGCATGCCTGGACAGTCAACGGCTGTCCGACAATACTGGGAGTTGTTTTGCAACAGCTGGAGGCTCCGTTCTGGAAACAGTGGCGTACCAGACGTTTTTCATTTTTATTGGGGAGGGGAGGGGGGCTGTGTAGGGGTATGTGTATACGTAGTGTTTTTTACTTTTTATTTTATTTTTTGTGGTAGTGTAGTGTTTTTAGGGTACAGTCGCACGGGCGGGGGGTTCACAGTTTCTCGCTGGCAGTTTGAGCTGCAGCAGAAAGTTTGCGGCAGCTCAAACTTGCAGCCAGATACTTACTGTAATCCTCCGCCCATGTGAGTGTACCCTGTACATTCACATTGGGGGGGGGGGGGGACATCCAGCTGTTGCATAACTACAACTCCCAGCATGCCCGTTGGCTGTCGGTGACTGCTTAGAGTTGTAGTTTTGCAACAACTGGTTATGTATCACGGAGTTTGTGACCTAACTCAGTGTTTCACAACCAGTGTGCCTCCAGCTGTTGCAAAACTACAACTCCCAGCATGTACGGTGCATGGTGTACGGTGACTGCTGAGAGTTGTAGTTTGCAACAGCTGGAGGCACACCGGTCGTGAAACACTGAGTTAGGTAAAAAAAAACTCTGAGTTTCACAACCAGTGTGCCTTCAGCTGTTGCAAAACTACAACTCTCAGCAGTCACCGACAGCCAACGGGCATGCTGGGAGTTGTAGTTATGCAACCAGCAGATGCACCACTACAACTCCCAGCATGCACTTTAGCTGTTTGTGCAAGCTGGGAGTTGTAGTTATACAACAGCTGAAGGTACACTTTTCATTAGAAAAAATGTGCCTCCAGCTGTTGCAAAACCATAAGTCCCAGCATGCCCATAAGGGAATGTTGGGAGTTGTGGTGGTCTTCCTCCTGCTGTTGCATAACTACAGCTCCCAGCATGCCCTTTTTGCATGCTGGGAGCTGTTGCTAAGCAACAGCAGGAGGCTGTCACTCACCTCCAACGATCCACGTCGGAGAGTCAGTCCCTCGTCGTCACCGCCGCCGCTGCTCCTTGGGCCCCGATCCCAACAGTGACGCCGGGGATCGGGGTCCCCAGCACCCGGGGTGCACGTCCCGCACCCGCTCACGTCCTCCGGAAGAGGGGCGGAGCGGGTGCGGGAGTGACACCCGCAGCAGGCGCCCTGATTGGTCGGCCGGTAATCCGGCCGACGAATCAGGGCAATCGTGAGGTGGCACCAGTGCCACCTCACCCCTGCAGGCTCTGGCTGTTCGGGGCCGTCAGAGACGGCCCCGAACAGCCAGTAATTCCGGGTCACCGGGTCACTAGAGACCCGATTGACCCGGAATCGCCGCAGATCGCTGGACTGAATTGTCCAGCTATCTGCGGCGATCGCCGACATGGGGGGCATAATGACCCCCCTGGGCGATATGCCGGGATGCCTGCTGAACGATTTCAGCAGGCATCCGGCTCCGGTCCCCAACCGGCTAGCGGTGGGGGCCGGAATTCCCACGAGCGTATGGATACGCCCTCGGTCCTTAAGCATTCGGGATGCAGGGCGTATCCATACGCCCTATGTCCTGAAGAGGTTAATAAAGTCAAGAAATATTTTCACGTTACCCCGTTGGTGAGTGCCTCCTACATCTTTGCACATGTTTTTCTATATGGACTTTGCCTTAGAGGATTGAGCACCCGATATGGGACGTACGTCTGGGGTTTGCAGTTTGACACACCAGCTTTCTACCTGCCAGTTTACTGCATGGAGCTGTTTTAATTGGGCCAAGCTGTGTCAGCTTTTCACACTTCTCTGCCTTTATCATATGAATCAGCATCCCCCACACTATCCGTCAGTACGGGAGTGAACATGTGACAGTTTTCCTTTACCTCAACTGATGCCATGGTCAGTAATGACCATAGCATCTTTAGGATTGACAGGGGAGGGTTGTGTCCTTAAGAAGTTAAATTGTTTACCAAACATTTCTGAAAGAAAGGCATTATCAAGGATTAGAATAATATTGTTGATTTCTTCCAAAAAACAGTGCCACATCTGTTCTCAGGTTGTGTGTGGTACTGCAGCTCAGTTCAATGAATTCAATTCAAGCCAAATTGTAATACCACACAGTATCTGAGGACAGGTGTGGTGCTCTTATTAGAAAACATTAGCTGTTTTTCTATTACTGGATATCCCCTTCAAGGGAAGTAACCTACAGATAGTGGAGAACAAATAGTCTCTACAAAATTACATACGTTATAACATAAAAAAAAATACATTATCATCATGGACCTAAGACCTTGTGAGAAATGAATGAACTAATCGAATGAAATACTTTTGTCTTTACATAGTTGACTGTGCCGACAACAAAATCACACAAAAATTATCAATGGAAATAAAATGTATCAACCCATGGAGGTCTGGATATGGAGTCACACTCAAAATCAAAGTGGAAAACCACACTACAGGCTGATCCAACTAGGTCCTTAAAGGGGTTATCCAGAAAAAAATAATGTTTTATATATCAACTGGCTTCAGAAAGTTAAACAGATTTGTAAATTACTTCTATTAAAAAATCTTAATCCTTTCAGTACTTATGAGCTGCAGCAGAGAGAACTGTTACCAGACAGAAAACAACAACTCAACTTCAGCAGCTGATAATTATTAAAAGGATTAAGATTTTTTAATAGAAGTAATTTACAAATCTAGTCAAAGTAATAGCTTATACCTCTAGGACCTCACCAACCTAGGTGCATAATGATGGAGGTGGAAATAAATTAAAATATAACAGCGTTACTCATATAAAATTTTAATTAAATATAAATAAAATATTAATTTACACATTAAATTGGCACTGTTAGATGATAATCCCACTGGGCCCTAGTGGGGTATCAAAGAAATTTATTGGAATAAATATTGAGATGGATAATATCCAATAATCAAATGGATAGTGTCCAATAATCTAGTATTCCAGTGTGTCTGAAGCCCGTTTTGTGACAGAGTGAGTCACTTAAAAAATAAAGTCAGTCAATCTCCAGATAATATATTATAATAATATAATATATATAATATTTTTTAAGTGACTCACTGTCACAAAACGGGCTTTTCTTTCGTTCGTTTGCGGACTAACGGACTTTTCCCTTCAGAAACACTGGAATACTAGATTATTGGACACTATCCATTTGATTATTGGATATTATCCATCTCAATATTTATTCCAATAAATTTCTTTAATACCCCACTAGGGCCCAGTGGGATTATCATCTTACAGTGCCAATTTAATGTGTAAATTGATATTTTATTTATATTTAATAAAATTTTTATAGGAGTAACGCTGTTATATTTTAATTTATTTCCCCCTCCATCATTATGCACCTAGGTTGGTGAGGTCCTAGAGGTATAAGCTATTATTTTGACTATATTTTTATTTTGCTGCCGGTGGGGTCCGGCTATAGCTCTAATTACCTCGGTCCTGTTGTGAGCTGCACCTTATTTTAAATAATTTACAAATCTGTTTAACTTTCTGGAGCCAGTTGATATAAAAATTTTTTTCCTGGAATACCCCTTTAAAACAAGTCAAAATGAGGCTAAGTAGTGTGTGTGGCCTCCACGTGCCCGTATGACCTCCCTACAATGCCTGAGCATGCTCCTGATGAGGTGGTGGATGGTCTCCTGAGGGATGTCCTCCCAGACCTGGACTAAAGCATCCGCCAACTCCTGGACAGTCTGTGTTGCCACGTGGCGTGGGTGGATGGAGAGAGACATGATGTCCCAGATGTGCTCAATCGGATTAAGGTCTGGGGAACAGGCGGGCCAGTCCATAGCATCAATGCCTTCCTCTTGCAGGAACTGCTGACACACTCCAACCACATGAGGTATAGCATTGTCTTGCATTAGGAGGAACCCAGGGCCAACTGTACCAGCATATGGTCTCACAAGGGGTCTGAGGATCTCATCTCGGTACCTAATAGCACCTCGGTACCTAATGGCTACCTCTGGCAAGCACATGGAGGGCTGTGCGGCCCCCCAAAGAAATGCCACCCCACACCATTACTGACCCACCGCCAAACCGTTCATGCTGGAGGATGTTGCAGGCAGCAGAAGGTTCTCCACGACGTCTCCAGACTCTGTCACGTCTATCACATGTGCTCAGTGTGAACCTGCTTTCATCTGTGAAGAGCACAGGGTGCCAGTGGCGAATTTCATAATCTTGGTGTTCTCTGGCAAATGCCAAACGTCCTGCACGGTGTTGGGCTGTAAGCACAACTCCCACCTGTGGACGTCGGGTCCTCATACCACCCTAATGGAGTCTGTTTCTGACCATTTGAGTGGACACATGTACATTTGTGGCCTGCTGGAGGTCATTTTGCAGGGCTCTGGCAGTACTCCTCCTTGCACAAAGGTGGAGGTAGCGGTCCTGCTGCTGAGTTGTTGCCCTCCTACAGCCTCCTACACGTCTCCTGGTAGTGCCACCATGCTCTGGACACTACGCTGCCAGACACAGAAAACCTTCTCGCCACAGCTCGCATTGATGTGCCATCCTGGATGAGATGCACTAACTGAGCCACTTGTGTGGGTTGTAGACTCTGTATCATGCTATCACTAGAGTAAAGCACTGCCAGCATTCAAAAGTGACCAAAACATTAGCCAGGAAGCATAGGAACTGAGAAGTGGTCTGTGCTCACCACCTGAAGAGCCACTCCTTTATTGGGGTGTCTTGCTAATTGAATTATTTCCACCTGTTGTCTGTTCCATTTGCACAACAGCATGTGAAATTGATTGTCAATCAGTGTTGCTTCCTGAGTGGACAGTGTGATTTCACAGAAGTGTGATTGACTTGGAGTTACATTGTGTTGTTTAAATGTTCCCATTATTTTTTTCAGTAGTATATATCCCTATTAAACTGTCTGTTTGGGTCATTAGACCTGCAGTTGATCTAGAACCTGCAGCCATTAAATGGATTAAGAAATGTGCCTGTACTACGCTTGTAAAAACTGGCCTTATTGCTTCTCCAGTCATATGATTCCCCATGTTGCTCTGTAGTGTCTTGTGAAGTGTCCTGCTCAGTTCTTTTATGACTCTCTCAATGATTGGGCATAGATTTATATTAGCACTTTACCAGATAACCAAATATTCAGCTTACAGACCGAATTATATGACATACAATACTTACAAACAAGAACCTACCACAATATAAACAGCAGATTTTACACATGTTCTGTAGACAATCAATATCTAATTCAGATCTAGTACCTTTAGAACAATGTCCTTTATTAGTGTGACCTTCACATTTGGCTCTGGAGATGGATTACCCCACTCATCATAAAGCTGGATAACTATAGGCATTTGAACCTTTTTTCCAGATACCACTGTAATAGACTGATATATTAAGTTATGTTAGAATTAAGCAAGGAAGAAAACTTACCAACTTATAGAAATAACTTAAGGCAACATGCTTTATATAAATTATAGAGCTTTGAGTAACTAGAGAATATAAGCATACCAATTATTGCTTCCAAAAGCAAAAAAGTATAACTAACCTTATTCCATTCTCCTAGACAAATTTTGGATGGTGGCCCTGCAACAAGTCTCAGTCTCAGAAAAGTTGAAAGACTTCTCCATGCAAAACATAACTCTATTTCCTCAAGGGGTCCGACAAAAAATGCTATCCCCCTGACAATCATAGATTGATTCTGAAAAGCAGAAAAAAAATGTCACAGACTAAATCCAAGGGAAATATTCCTTACAACCTTTTTCCACTATAAAAATGTAAAATAAATAGATTTAGCATAGCTCAGATTTGACCTTCAATTGAGTTTCAATTTTAGCCCCAATATAATGCTCTTCGTCAAGTGTCAGCTGCTTCGTTTTTGTAGGCAATGCATAAACTTAAAACAATTTTTAAACCATAAGCAATGAAAAGGTTATCTTTATACATGACCATCATTAACTACTAACCTGAAAAAACATTTTTATTTTTCCTTTGTCAAGATTTTTTCCAGAAACATTCAAAAATTCAAGACAAGATTGGGACATTGTTTCTATCTTATTTCCATACTGGTCAGTTACTATTAATTCTGTAAATTGTAAAAAGAAAGTGACAATATAGCAGGATTAGCTCTATAAAATATTAATTAAAACACAAAAGAAAAGGATGATATTTAATTCTGTTTTTAAAATGAGGTTCAAACTATTTTTAGAGGTCCAACACTAATAAAGTGTCCTTACAACAGTGTTTCCCAACCAATGACCCTTCAGCTGTTGCAAAACTACAACTGCCAGCATGCTGGGAGTTGCAGTTTTGCAATAGATGGAGGCACACTGGTTCGGAAATATTGCCTTAGAGCCTGATTTACGGAGGTGGTGCATTACATCTTTATTTTGCCTCTGTGCACAAATAAACACCTTTAGGGTACGTCTAGACGAGTGGATTTACAGCGTATTTTATGCTGCAGATCCGCTGCTGAAGGACCTCTGTATGGTGCCTTTACATGTGCCTGCTCAGAGCAGCAATACGCCGCTACGTGCAGACACACTGAAGTGATGTACGAGTTGCCGAGCATGCGCGGTGTACTCGCACACATTGCGGCCGCTCCCCCTGCTCAATGAGCTAGGCAGAGAGCTGCCGTGATGTGAGAGTATACTGCGCATGCGTGCGGCGACTCACACAATGCAGTGTGTCTGCTTGTAGCGGCATATTGCCGCACCGAGCAGGCATATGTAAAGTCAGCATACAGCGCTCCTTCAGCAGCGGCGGAACTGCAGCAAAATAGGCACAGACAATCAGCTTGTCTGAATGTACCCTTAGGTAGAGTGGAGCTGCATAACACATCTTCTGCACCTTACCCATGAAGTGTTTATCTGTAACATCCACTTCTGCACACAGGACAACCCCTGATGGAGTTGCCTAACAGCGACGGAACACGTAGGACTCTGGGGGGCACATGTTGTGACCTGTTTATACCTGCATCCGTCTAATCCCTGTATGGTATCCTGCACTGGTTGCACGTTTTACTTTTACGTTCATTGCTATACTTATGCTCTGTAGGATTGCCAGTTCAGCCTGTATATAAAGTATAGGGCAACATTACTTTGGCTTGATGCTATACTGTGTAATTTGACTATGCACACTAGGTAGTTTTTTCTGCCACATATATGGTTTACACATGAGGCTGGGGCTCTAGACAGACTAGTATTATCTGCCTACCTCTTGAGGGTGGTTATATCCTTCCCTCATGTTTTTGTAGGAGGTTGTTTTGGTTAGAACAATTTTAATAGTACTGTGTCTTTTCCTATCCATGTATTTTTGTACATTATTTGCTAATAAAGATTAATATTTTATACAGAATATTGTTGTTGATAGGTGTGTACTACACTTCAGTATACCCGCTTTTTTTCTCCTTTTGTTTTGTATATGGCTATTGGGATATACTGCTTTGTACCCTGATATGTACTCTCAAATAGAGGTTGAGCCCCCATGTTTTTGTGTTTGGTTGAACTCTCCTGATTAAGACATGTAGCATGTGTACACAGCTCCCACCACCACAATCTAACATTTCTAATTGTACAAATTCCAGCCCATGAGCACTAATTACTTTACTATATAGCATCTTATGCCTTTTTAAATGGAAGTAAAGGCATCTTGTAATTCAATTTCAAACAGATTACTAACCAATATCATGTTTTAGCTCTTCACCAATGCGGATAACATTGTCTCCTTTTAACTTGCATTTCAAATGTTTTGGTTCATCAGGGATAGGCCTGAAATCATTCAAAGAACACTTCATGTTAATATCCCAACATACACTATCAGATTA
This sequence comes from Hyla sarda, assembly GCF_029499605.1. Taxonomy (NCBI): domain Eukaryota; kingdom Metazoa; phylum Chordata; class Amphibia; order Anura; family Hylidae; genus Hyla; species Hyla sarda. Next base: position 264,353,970 of record NC_079193.1, read on the forward strand.
TTTGCATATACTTGCAGACAGGGCTCCCAAAAGACTTAACCATGGAGACACTAAGCAGCAGAAAACATCCATGCATATTAAATGCATGGATAATATACATGTGGCACAGTCTCACAGAGCCACCATAATGCTAAGTTTCCACTTTTTTCTGGCAGTTTTTGGATATCTGCCACTGCAGTTTTTGAGCCAAAGCCAGAAATGTATTCAAAAGGAATAGGACATATAAAGGAAGGACTTACACTTCTCCTCCCTTATGGATCCACTTCTGACTTTGGCTCAAAAACTGCAGTGGTAGTATTCCAATAACTTCCAGGAAAAAAAAAAACAAGTGGAAACTTAGCCTTACTGTGTCCCTAGTGCAAAATGTGCAAAAAGTCAACAAAGATAAACTAAGAATAAAGTTTCAAGTGAACTCCTTTGCCTCTGAAGGTGCAAAAACATAACAGGCCAGCACGATAGCCTTGTTCTAAGGAAAGTCATGGTCAGTATTGACCCACATTTTGGGAAGCAATGACAATAATACAATGAATACTTATCCCAATGTATATAACAATATTAGCAGACATTTTGCACAGGCTGCTCAAAGACAACCTGCCAGTAAAGCTGACAATGTTTTTTAGTGACAAATGTCAAAGTCAGAGCCATTCTGGGTCTAATCAGAGTATCAGAGTTATGAATGTTTACGAATCACCAAAAACAAAGAGACAGCTTCAAGGCTACATGACATTACATTATCTGTAATCTAAATATTATTTCCATGTTTTGTCTAATAAGCCCATACACTGTAAGTCTGCTTTCACTATAATTAACATACTTTCTAGAAAAAACATTAACACACACCCTTTTGCTCGAAATATACATTTTTTTTAAAGCGTAAATAATACATACATGCCCAAATTAGTATATAGTAAGGGCATGTTCAACCAAGAAAAAGGAGGAGGATTGAGGATTTTGATTTGGTTTTCAATGTGGCTTTTATTAAAGCCACACTGATTTCACTGGAAGCTTTAAAGCGGAAACGTGTGAAAGAAGTATAAGGTCACTTTTTCTGTACAGGAAAAAAATGCAACCAGGTTTTTAATCAGTATGGTTTTTGGGGTCATAATCCATGCAGTTTTTACCTATGAGGGCCCGTTCAGACTGAGGAATTCTCGAGAAATGCACGCTAACAAAATCCCGCCAGTAAAAATGCTTTTTTCATACTTGCGGAATTTAGAGAGGAGGAAGAAAGGGAGGGGAAAAATTGGTGGGAGGGCAAAATCTGCCATTTTAAGACTTCTCTCAAGTGCATACACCTGTAATCTTCCTATATAGTGGTGCAAAATGTAAAGAAAAAAAAAATAATAATAATTAAGACCTTAAAGATGCCAGTGGATCTGGATGTGCTGATTACGGAGGTATGTTGTTACCTATTGCTATAGTTTGTGATTCAACCAAGCTCTGTTGTAGTTTATAAACTATGTCCCATTGGGAGTAGTAGCTTTGCAACAGCTAATGGCACCCCGGCTTGGGAAACAAAGGCAATGGCGCCCCAGCTTGGGAAACAATGACCTATACTATATACTACTATATAGTCCAACATGCTGGGAGTAGTAGTTTTGCAACTGCTGGAGTGACCTCAGTTTTGGAAACTCAGTTGCCCATAGTAACCAATCAGATCACTACTTTTATTTTTCACAGGTCTCTAAAAATGAAAGAAGCAAGCTGATTGGTTGCTATGGTAGGGTAGCTAAATACTCTTTACACATACCTGTACATCAATGATGGAGGCCATTCACCTCCGGTAATGTGCCTTGGCAGCTTCTTGACCTAGTTCCCACGATACTTACTAATTTGACCTACATATGTCAATTTCAATTAAAATGTAACCGTGCTCTCTCTATCACCCCTTTTTTCTATCTTTATACCATTAAAAAATAAAAATACAAAACATCATAACATTTAAAAAAAAAATTTAATAACATAGGGTGTTTTAAAATCGACAACACATTTAGTTGTTCACATAATTGGCATGGACGAACACCACAAGTCTAACACCACTTTTAATACACATGTGGTTCGAAGTAGTGTCCAACAGGTAGGACAGAAGCCATCAGTTGCAGACGGATAGTTCACATGATGATTAGGGAGGGGAAGACCACACCGGAAGATAGAAGACGACTTGACTGAAGGTATCCCATGAGGTGAGGACATCTATGGAGACCGTTGACAAACTGCTTCAGGTCTTAGCCATCAATTTCACAGAACATTTGTTGATCACCAAGGCTGATTAAACTTGCCAAGACATGGCATCTTTGGGGGACATGAAATAGTGAGCGAAGGTTTCTCTCATAAGTACAGCACGGTTGGATGGACGACCTGAGCCCCAGTTGATCGGCTCATCATTCAAAGCCTCCTGTGTGTCCACTTCTATGTCGGGGCTATTATAGTCACGGACATAGTTGTGGACACACGCAGCTTTGATGACTGCATCAACTGTGGCCTCATCCAACTGCATTGCACAGGTGAAGATCCTCCACTTCCTACTCATGATCCCGAAGATGCACTCAATGAAGCGCCGTGCCCGGCTAAGCATGCATTGAAGACTCTCTCTCGGGCATCCAGTCCGCTCTGTGGGTATGGGCGCAGCAGGTTGGTCATCAGAGGAAAAGCCTCATCCGATACCAAGACGAAGGGGATTGGATGCGTGGTACCCTGAAGAGGTCTTGGTGGAGGCAGAGTCACCTTATCTTGCAAAACTTGCTGCCCAAATTCTGATGTCCTCAGCACCTGTGAGTCCCCAGTAATACCATAGGCGCCAATGTTGATGGCATTGTACGTATAATTTGCATCAGCCACCGCCATCAGGACCACTGAAATCGCGGTGGCACTCGTACACGCTTCCCTTTGACGGCGCATATGCAGTTTGGGAATTGGGCTACAGACTGAAAGCCTGCTGCTGCCTGTAGCCACGTCTCCTGGGTTGGACTGGGCATCGAAATGGGCTGCAAGTGTTGCCAGATCATGTGGCATGTTGACTTCACAATTCCAGAGATGGTAGATTTACCAACCCGGAATTGGAGGTGCAATGATGCAAAACTCTCCCCTGTTGCAAGATATCTGAAAGAAAAAAAAAAGAAAATTTGTACATTATCAATAATACATGTTAACAGAGATTTTCGGCTGTCCCTTAATTAAAACTCGCAGCTCCTTTTTCTAGAATATTATGTATTGCATTTCTGATTAGCAAGTTCCCTGCAATGTTTGACACAGCTAGGGGTTTGCAGCTGTCCCTTAACTAAAAATCCAAGCGTATTGAATACTATTTTAAACATTTTTAGTCTACTTACCACAACGTGATCAACAAACCTTCTGTAGGACTGATAGCTTGACACATTTTTGTATCCTGATGAAGGAGGTGAGGACCAAGAATGTCCCGCAGTTTGTCAATGGCCTCCATAGGTATCCTCTTAAAATTAAGGAATTTTTCAGGATACCTGTGAGGAAAAAAATAATCAATACATACGTTTTTTTAAAATAAGAAAGAAAAAAAAAAAACAAAGGGATGAGGGAAAATAATATAAACGTACCTTCTTAGCTCATCATACAGTTGTCCAATGTGGCCACGGGAGTCTCGCAGACTGGTTATGGGGTGCACCCAATATCTTCGGAGCCTGGTCTGAGTCTAAACTCAGAAGAGTATAGAAAATGTTACGTTCCATAGTGGCAGGGATAAGCTCAGTGACATAGCACCTTTCGCAGTACCTGGACTGGCTCCTGAACCCTTTGCTGGCATCGATCCCATCTTATATAAAAGATACTAGTCATCTATTACAAATAGTTAACAACATGTACTGGGAAAAAGGTTTCAAGATATGCTCCATTGACGTAGTCAGCCTGTACACCCGTATCCCACACGATACGGGTGTAAAGGCTGTAAAGGAATATCTTGTGCAGACAGGAAAGTCCAATGCCTTTATAGAATTAGTGTGTGAAGGTCTACAGTTCGGCCTTACAAATAGCACGTTCAAACATGCAGTCACCTGGTACAGGCAGGAGACCGGAACCCCAATGGGCACATCGGTCTCCTGCACGTACGCTAATCTTTTCTTAGCAATTTTCGAAGAAAAATACATCTACACTCATGGCAATCCCTACCTAAAATATATTGAAAATTATGCCAGGTAGGTAGATGACATCTTGGTAATATGGTCCGGGAGTGAGCAGCAGTTCTCCGAGTTTGTCTCTTATCTTAAAAGAGGCAAATTCGGAGAACATGTTGTTCACCAGTCACTTTAGAGGGGACACTTTGGATTTCTTAGATATAAGATAAAAAAAACGAGCAGAATCTATTGATCACAGAGGGTTACAGGAAAGAAGTGGCCTGCAATACCTTGCTGCATTTTAAGAGCTCACACAGGTATGCAACTAAAAAAGGCATTCCATACGGGCAATTCATCCGTTTGAAGCGGAATAGCAGTAATGAAGACACATACAAAAAACAGGCTGACAAATTAACTAAAAGATTAAAGGATAGAGCATACCCTATAAAACTGATACGAAAAGGCAGACAAAAAGTAGACCAAAAAAACAGAAATGACTTACTAACTAAAAAAAAAACAAAAAACAATGATCCCAGAAAAACGTTTTAGATTTGTATTTAATAATTAGTCAATGAATAAAACAATAGAGGCTGCAATAAGGCGCAATTGGTATATAATAGAATCAGACGAAGCACTAAAAGAGGTAGCATTGAAGAAACCAAGAATCACCTATAAAAAGAATAAAACAATAGGAGATGTACTACAAGCAGCCCAAAAAAATGAAGAAAAAAAGAACAACAAAGCAACATGGTTAGGGGATCGGTCACCAAAAGGAAATTTAAAGTGCAGAAATTGCAACTACTGCAAATACAATACAGCATTGAGGCATTTCAGAATAGGGCCTATACATCATTCAGTCAACGAGTTAATCACATGCAGGTCCAAAAACATTGTTTATGCTATCCTTTGCCCGTGTGGTTTCTTCTACATTGGGAAGACGCGCCGCCAGCTGTTAGTTCGGATTAGGGAACATTTTTATTCCATCCGAGCGGGCAGAAAAGGGGCGGCTCGTCTAATTTCCCATGTGAAGGAATCACACGGGAACAACCCTGAAGTCCTCCGCTTTGTTGGTATTGAAAAAAGTCTAACACAGAGGTAGAGAATACAGATAAAACGCTTCTAAAAAGGGAGTTGCATTGGATACTCCGATCAAATGCAACGGGCCCTTTGGGGTTAAATGAGAACGCTAATACAGCGATATACCTGTGAGTAGCTCCACCTCTTCGTAGAAGATGTATGTCACGTGTGTGGGTGGTCACTAATGAGCCGTACCTGTGTATATAGTGCACTCATCCAGACTGCGTGACATGGCCGGATGAAGAACTAACTTTAGTACGAAACGGAGCTTGTCGCCTGTGGTACCCCCCTGCACATGTGCGGGCCCCCCCCCCCCCTTTGGTATTTATGTTAGTATCTATTTCAATAAAGAAGTTGGAAGTAGTATACATGGTAGGTTGCCGGTTTTTCCATATTCTCTCTGCAATTGCTCTATAGAAAATGTTACCTTTTGGTAAAAAAAAAAAAAAAAAAAAAAAAAAAACAAGGTCTGCACAAATGACTTAACCCTTAAGGACTCAGGTCATATCTGTACGCCCTGAGCACGGTCCCGGTGTGAAAAACGGGGTCACGCCGTGACCTCGCATGACACCGGGTCGGTACGAGCTGCTAACGATAGCCGGACCCTGGGCTAACCGCATGCGGCACCGATCGTTGTGCCGCGTGCTGTTAACCCTTCAGACGCGGCAATCAAAGTTGACCGCCGCGTCTGAAAACGAAAGTAAACGTTTCCCGGCAGCTCAGTTGGGCTGATCGGGACATCGCAATAAAATTGCGATGTTCCGATCAGCTGGGACGCAGGCGGAGGTCTCCTTACCTGTCTCCGCTGTGTCCGATCGTCGGTTGATTGCTCCAAGCCTGAGCTACAGGCTTGAGCAATCAAGCCCCTATCTCACTGATCCGTGCATAGCTATGGCTTTGCAGGGATCAGCATAGGAGATCAGTGTGTGCAGTGCTATAGCTCCCTATAGGAGCTATTGCACTGCAAAAAAGTGAAAAAAAAAGTTAACAAAGGTAATTTAACCCCTTCACTAATAAGTTGGAATCACCCCCCTTTTCCAATAAAAAAAAAAAAACTGTGTAAATAAAAATAAAAATTAACATATGTGGTATCACTGCGTGCGTAAATGTCCGAACTACAAAATTATATCAGTCATTAAAACTGCACGGTCAATGGCGTACGCGCAAAAAAATTCCAAAGTCCAAAAAAGCTTATTTTTGGTCACTTTTTATATCATAAAAAAAATCACGGCGCAAAAAATGAGCCCTCATACCGGCCCGCAAGCGGAAAAATAAAAAAGTTACAGGTGTCACAAGATGACAATTTTAAACGTATACATTTTCCTGCATGTAGTTATGATTTTTTTCAGAAGTGGGACAAAATCCAACCTATATAAGTAGGGTATCATTTTAACCGTATGGACCTACAGAATAAAGATAAGGTGTAAATTTTGACCAAAAAATGCACTGCATAGAAACGGAAAGTTACAAAATGAAATTTTTTCTTCAATTTTGTCACACAATTATTTTTTCCGTTTCGCCGTGGATTTTTCGGTAAAATGGCTAATGTCACTGCAAAGTAGAATTGGTGGCACAAAACATAAGCCATCATATGGAATTTTAGGTGCAAAATTGACAGCGTAATGATTTTTAGAAGGTGATGAGGAAAAAATGTAAATGCAAAAACGGAAAAACGCTGAGTCCTTAAGGGGTTAATAAACATGCAACGCTTGCTTACCATACGGCGCCTGCAGCGGCAAATTACATTCAACATAATTCGTAACAGGAGCCACAGTTCGGGTGGATGGAGGGTGATGTATGGTTCATCCATGGCTGAGGTATGGGGTTCCTGCGTTGCAAGATTGTTTGCTTGCTGTTGCAACATTTTTTTCTTGTTTTTTGACAAAAATAAATAAATAAATCAGCAGCTTATTAAATGTGGCTGTAGATTGGAGGCAAAGTGGCTGCAGAGTAAAAAATGGGTGGAGAATGGGTGTCATCTTTTTTTCCCGCGCGAAATCCACATGAAAACAGTGTCGGGGGAAACATTTTTTACAATTGAGTTCTATGGGATTCTGCTGGCGGATTCAGCTTGAAGAATGAACATGCTCTTTCTTCAAGCAGAGAGAAATTCCGCAATGTGAACAAGAAAGAGCAAAATACATTAAGATCTATGGGAAGAAGAAATGTTGTATTTTTTCAAGTGGATCACAAAGAATTACTCAAGTAAATTCCTCGTGAATTCCTCAGTGTGAACAGGCCCTAAGAGTTAGCTATTAGGATGGCAGAAATTAAGTAAAACATACATAGCTGTATTGTACAAATATTTTTAACTATGAAAATAGACTTAAAATAACAAAACCTACTTTACAGTGAATGCACTTTCCAAGGAAACATTCTCATCATGAAAAGTTACTTGGCAATATTGAAAGTTAGTAACTGAATTAGACACTTCAACATCAGGTAACATTCCTTTCAGCAGTTTCTCCTTGGAAACCTTTGGGGTCCAATTAACCTGTTGACAGAAAGCAATAAGAAGAAAGCAATATTAACTATATAGATCTCACAGTTTAAAGCAGAACAAATTGAAAACACACAATTATAAATAGAATAGCCTATCTAGAAGCGTGTTTGATCTCCTTTGGCTTTCAGCACTGCAGCAATCTTTGGTAGTTCTGAATGGAGTTAGGGTACAGCTGCAGCCTAGATCCCCGGAAAATAAATTATTGGGCAGCTGAAATTAAACATGCCCAATGCTATTCTCCTGTGACATTATCTATTGGGGGTAAGCCATTCCTGCCAAAATCAGCGAGTTTGACTGGCACAGGTCTAATATATATGATGGCCTTTAGAATGAGGAAGGGACTTGCACAGACATTTTGGGGGGCAGGGGTTCAAGTAGAAAAAAGGGCACTTCTTATACAGTGTATGTGTATATAGATATATATATTTTTTTATTGTGATAAAGTGGGGGGGGGGGGGGGGGCGGAATCACACTGTGGGTGGACTTGGACTGTTATCCCACTGTGGATGGACTTGGACTATGAAGTCCCGACCAGAGGCCGGTAAGACCATTCAAATTAACTTTGACACGTGTTTTGTGACAGTGAACCATGTGATGGAGGTTTGTGCCGAACTTACAATTGAAATTGTACTAGGCCGAGACTTTCCGTATTTCTGGCAATTGTGGGATGCACCAGAAAATCTACCACAAAGGTTCCGGAAGTAGTGAAGACTGGGGTTTCTCTCCTGGACTGTGTGAATGGGGCTGTATATTGTGAACCCATGCAGGCTGATAATGTCTTTGTTGAAAAACCTATGATGATGTGTTCAGATGTAAAGAGTACTATTCCCACCTCTAACAGGACAAAAGAAAACCTGTGTGAGCTGGCAATAGAAGGTAAAAAGGTGATGTTTTTGTTAGAACCTAGATCTGTAATAAGTATGGTAAAGACTAGCTGCAGAAAGCCAGACCCCGATATAATGTCTATGCAAGCCGGTATTTGGGGTTATAAAATGGTTCATGTATGTATCTCTACTCCCTATGGTACTAAAGGTCACAAGACTGCAATAGAGCCCTTCGTGAAGTATGAGGTAGTACTGGGGAAGGATCTTCCCACAACTGTTGGAAAAACGGAAGACTGTCAGGTGACTAGAGCAGGGACATCTGATAGGCTCACAACACTTGACTTGCACCACACAGCAGTGGAAAGTAACTCAGCAGAGGCTGAGGACGGGGGGTGTCAGCAGACCCTAGGTTTATGTCAGGTGGGAGTGTGTCAGACCACTAGGGGAGCTGAAGAATAGTCCGCGAGTCAACTTAAGGAGATGGCTGTGGAAAAACCAAAACTACAGAAGAGAGAGAGAGTACAATTGGAGCTGGGTGCTGCGCTTACAGTCACAGACAGAGTCCTAAGTGAAGGAGATGTGGCGTCTGGACCATAGAGGGGTTCTAACCAGGAAGGTCGAACCGACTAGGACTAGGTATTGCTGCAGACCCAGGAGCCCTATTCATTTCTGTCAAGGAGCAGAGAGACAGTTCAGAGGAACTGTTCGGGAATCACCCGGAGACCCAAGTGGCCGCAACCCCAAAAAAGGGGGAGACTTCACATACAGATGGAGAAGAGTCTGACAGAGGACAAGAGAATGTCTCAAGGTTCAACAGCGAGAGTGAGGAGACCGCTGTGAGTAAAAAGTCTCCGAAACGACAAGCTGGCCTTGGGAAGAAATTGGAGCAGATCCAGAATCTGGAAAAAACCCTGCAGATGGTTTCTGTGAAATTGACGGAAAAAGAAGAAGAAAAGGTACAGCGCTTGACAGTGGAGAGGGACAAAATGCTTGCAGACTTTAAGAAAGAGCAGAAAGCAAAGCTTCAGCTGGAAAAAGTCAAGGAGCACCACAAAAGTGAGTTTGTGGCTCTGCAGGATGAACTGTCCCACTCCCAGAATCTGGTTACCAGCAAGAAGAATGAAGTGGAGAGTCTGGCCAAGCAGATCTCCTTCCAGGTGGAAGTAGTGAGTGTGCTGCATGGGGCATATCAGGCTCTACAGCGTGACCACAAGGCTAGGCTGGTAGCCATGAAGGAGCTGGAGAGAGAAAAAGTGATGATGGCTCATAAAGTGCAGAGCCTGGAGGCGCAGAACGAAACGTGCAGTAGGTCCCACGCAGTTGCCTTGGATTTGCTGGGAACGCAACTCTACAAACAAGAGGCTCTGCTGGCGGACAATGAGCAGTTGAGAAAACAATTGCTATTTTTGGAAGATACTGTCAGGGATTTGACAGAGTTGCTGGACAGTCTGAGGATGAACTCCGCTAAGCTCAAGAGTAAGCAGTGAGAATATGTAAAGATGGAAGAGGACATGAAGGTCCTAAAAGAGAGCAGAGACCAAGCTATGTTGAATTGGCTAAAGAAAGGCTTCTGGGGGTAAAAGCTACTCAATACAGGGATGCTTTCTCTGAAAGATGCGGAGACTGAAACTAAGACTGAGGTGAAGCTATATGAGAAGTCCTCTGAAGCCAAGATTGAGGTGAAGCTATGTGAGAAGTCCTCTGAAGCTAAGATTGAGGTGAAACCAGGTGGGAAATGCTCTGAAGCTGAGACTGAGGTGGAACTCTGTGTGAGGTCCTCTGAAGCTACAGAGAAAAGGACAGTGGTTAGTGAAGTCACTGAGGCCGAAAGATTCTCTGAAGCAGAGCCAGGACCTAACTTAACAGGAGAGGTCCGGCAAGTCGAGGACAGAAGAATATAAATGTTGGAAGCAACTTTCTTCTCCCTACTTAGTCGCAAGAGCCGTATGCACACCAGGGTAAAGAATCTAGTGGTGAAGAGGGGTGACCAGAGTGGAACCCCTGGCAGGCAATTGGCGAAAGGTGATCGGGAGACGCGGACTTGGTGGCTGGTAAAAGTGCTGAAGAAAGAAATCAAGGACTTCAGTGTCTGTTGGACAAAAGTTGTCCAAGAAGAACGAAAAGGCAGATGAATTCTGCCTTTCAAACACAAGTGCTCTTTCCCGGTGGTCTGAGCAAAGGGTGGGGGGGGGGGGAGGGGTGTGTGTGATAAAGTGGCAAGGAAAGGGTGCATTTCTTGGGCTCACTCAGGAGAAACCTTCACCTGAGGCCTAAGTAATGAGTCAGCAGAGGGGGAGGTCTTTATAAGGAAGAGACTCAGTGTGATCTAGGCTCTCCCTAGGAAACAGTAAGCTGGCTGTAAGGGGGAGACACGGGCCCTGTTGAGGAAACACAGCAGGAGCTGTGAGTGGTCCATGTACTGGTGTGAATTGTGAGTAACAGGAGGCACATGTTTTACTAGCTGAGGGTAGCATACCAGTTAGTAGTCAGAGCACGCTGATATGTGTAGTCAGTGACCAGACGGTCTAGGATTATATTTTGTTCCTGTGTTATGTTTGTTTTTGCCTGCAACCTGTATTAAAAAAAAGCTGTTGAGGTGCCAGACTTGCATTATGAACTGTTGTCTGCTGAGTTAGTGAGAGGACACATGTCCAGTGGCAGTGTCTAGGATGATCCCAGAACTATCCCCGAGGTGGAAACCTCACAATATATAAATATAAAAATGTTTGTAAAAACCTTACATATGTGAACACAATACAATTCCTGAGGTAAGGGACCTCGGCAAGTCTTGTCAGCTGAATGGAACCCACATCACCCCACAGAGGATGAGAGCATCATAGGGCAGTTGTTTTTAAAGGACAGGGACTCAAGCCCCCTTTTGAGTCTGTGTGTGCATGTCCCTGGAATAAGGTATTCAAATATTCTGAACAGCTGGCTTTAACTCATCATAAATATACACTAAAGGATAATGGCATTGTAAATGCCAGGAAAACAAGTGTAATGTCCCTGGAATCAATGACTACATGACCCTTGTGGCTTAGAGCATTGTTTTGCTGAATGTGCTCTTCTGCTAATAGATTAACATCTGCTGTAAAGAGGTGAACCTGGTTGGTGAGGCACTGGGAGGAGTCAGCAGTGTACTTAGAAAGGAAGCTGGATGGGAAGAGTCCACGTGATGGCAAAAGGACCCTCCCATCCCTCTGTACAAAGAGGATCTTCTGTGCAGCTGCTCCCTCTGTGACAAGCCAAATGCTCTCAGGAAGGGGGGGGGCTATGGAAGCATTAGTGTGGGTCTGGAAGGATTCGTGGGGGTCTGGGGGGATAAGTGAGGGGGGGGTGTCTAGAGGCATTGCTGGGAGTCTGGAAGGATCTAGGGAGGGATTTGTGGAGGGGCTGAAAGCATAGCTTGGGGTCTGGATGGATTTGTGGGGGTGAGGGGCCTGGAGGCATAGCTGGGGTCCCAAGGGATTTTGTCTGGATCTGAATCATTACTGCAGGGATGTGGAAATTTTATAAAAAACTACTTGTCCACGGGACTAAAATGGAGCAAAATCTAATTGTCCCTCATGATGATCCACTTGTCCGGGCCAATTTTCGCTTTTACGCTCTCGTTTTTTCCTCCTCGCCCTATAATAGCCATAACTACCTACTATAATCAAACCTTTTCATTTTTAAATAACATTCTCTGAACCAAAAAAATATATAAATATATATTAAGGGAAGTGAAATTGAAAAAGTAAAAGATAATTTTGCAGATTTGGTGGTTTTTCTTTTCTGCGCCATTTACCTTGTGGTTGAGATAACATGTTAGTTTTATACTTTAGGTCACCTGATTACAGCAATACCAGATTTGTATAGTTTACGTCATGTTTTACTACCGTATATACTCGAGTATAAGCCGAGTTTTTCAGCACTATTTTTCGTGCTGAAAACACCCCCCTCGGCTTATACTCGAGTGAACTCCCCCACCCGCAGTGGTCTTCAACCTGCGGACCTCCAGAGGTTTCAAAACTACAACTCCCAGCAAGCCCGGGCAGCCATCGGCTGTCCGGGCTTGCTGGGAGTTGTAGTTTTTGAAACCTCCGGAGGTCCGCAGGTTGAAGACCACTGCGGCCTTCAACATCATCCAGCCCCCTCTCACCCCCCTTTAGTTCTGAATACTCACCTCCGCTCGGCGCTGGTCCGGTCCTGCAGGACTGTCCGGTGAGGAGGTGGTCCGGTGGGATAGTGTTCCGGGCTGCTATCTTCACCAGGGAGGCCTCTTCTAAGCGCTTCGGGCCCGGCCTCAGAATAGTCACGTTGCCGTGACAACGACGCAGAGGTGCGTTCATTGCCAACGTAATTCTGCGTCATTGTCAAGGCAACGCCTCTATTCCGGGCCGGAAGCGCGGAGAAGAGGCGCCCCCGGTGAAGATAGCAGCCCGGACCACCTCCTCACCGGACAGCCCTGCAGGACCGGACCAGCGCCGAGCGGAGGTGAGTACTGTACAGAACTAAAGGGGGGTGAGAGGGGGCTGGATGATGTTGAAGGCCGCAGTGGTCTTCAACCTGCGGACCTCCGGAGGTTTCAAAACTACAACTCCCAGCAAGCCCGGACAGCCGATGGCTGCCCGGGCTTGCTGGGAGTTGTAGTTTTGAAACCTCTGGAGGTCCGCAGGTTGAAGACCACTGAGGGCGAATGATGAGAAGAGGATGATGAAGGGGGGGTGGTGTGGGGATGATGAAGGGGGGATGTGTGGGATGATAAGGGGATGATGAAGGGGGGATGTGTGGGATGATAAGGGGATGATGAAGGGGGGATGTGTGGGATGATAAGGGGATGATGAAGGGGGGATGTGTGGGATGATGACAAGGGGATGATGAAGGGGGGATGTGCGGGATGATAAGGGGATGATGAAGGGGGGATGTGTGGGATGATGACAAGGGGATGATGAAGGGGGGATGTGCGGGATGATAAGGGGATGATGAAGGGGGGATGTGTGGGATGATGACAAGGGGATGATGAAGGGGGGATGTGTGGGATGATAAGGGGATGATGAAGGGGGGATGTGTGGGATGATGACAAGGGGATGATGATGAGGATGTTAATGACGGGTCTGGATGATGACAGGGGGGGATGAGGTATTTCCCACCCTAGGCTTATACTCGAGTCAATAACTTTTCCTGGGATTTTGGGTTGAAATTAGGGGTCTCGGCTTATACTCGGGTCGGCTTATACTCGAGTATATACGGTAATTCTGGACTTTTTCTAATTTTTTTTAATTGCCATTTTTTAACCCCTGTAGCTTTATTTTTTTTCCGCATACCAGGCTGTATGAGGGCTCATTTTTTGCGCCATAATCTGTTTTTTGTATTGGTACCATTTTGGCATTGATCTGACTTTTTAATCGCTTTTTAACTTTTTTTTTTCTGGGATATTATAAAAAATTCAAATCTGTGGTTTGGTATTTTTTTTACATTTACCGTACGGGATACATAATGTTATATTTTAATAGGTTGTACAAATACGCACGAAGCGATACCAAATATGTTTATTTTTATTATGTTTACATGTTTTTATATAGGAAAAGGGGGTGATTTGAACTTTTAACATGGAAGGGGTTAATGCAGCGGTCTTCAAACTGTGGCCCTCCAGATGTTGCAAAACTACAACTCCCAGCATGCCCGGACAGCAAACGGCTGTCCTGGCATGCTGGGAATTGTAATTTTGTAACATCTGGAGGGACACAGTTTGAAGACCACTGGGTTAATATGTGTCTTTCAAACTTTTATTAAAACTTTTAATTATTATTATTATATTTTTTTGACACTTTATTAGACTTATGAGGAATCATTGGATTCCTCAGACAGATGAATAGAGATCTATTGAACTCTATTAATCTGTGTGCTCTGTGATCCATTGATAGAGCCTGGTCCAGCCAGGATCTATCAATGACAGAGCTGGGACTAGAGGAAGCAGAGGTAAGTCCTCCGGCTACCTCCATAGTGGATTGCCCCCCTGCGATCACGCTGCAGGGGGGCGATCCACCCCACTAGCCCACCAGGGAGCGATCACATCTCCCTTTAGACGCCGCTGTCAGCTTTGACAGCGGCGATCTAAAGGGTTAATAGCCAGCCGCGGCGATCGCCGCATGCTGGCTAATAGCGGCGGCCCCCGGCTACTGAGAACAGCCGGGGGCTGCAGAGTATGGAGCGGGCAGGAGTCCGGAGCCCGCGCCATACTCCCCTGTGAGCGCCGCATACAGTCTCCCCGTGCAGACGTGCGGGGAGTGAAGGCAGAGGACGCAGGTCTGCACGGGGAGAAATAAGCCACGCCCCCCTCATCTCTGCTAGTCCCGGGCGTCGGGCAATAGAAATTCCACATCCCTGTAACTGTTTGGGACCCTATAGGCAAGCAAAGGGGGGAGATGATGCTGGAAAAGTGCACAGCCCAAGATGTTTGTATTGCAGGTAGAGATGAGCGAACTTACAGTAAATTCGATTCGTCATGAACTTCTCGGCTCGGCGGTTGCTGACTTTTCCTGCATAAATTAGTTCAGCTTTGCGGTGCTCCGGTGGGCTGGAAAAGGTGGATACAGTCCTAGGAAAGAGTCTCCTAGGACTGTATCCACCTTTTCCAGCCCACCGGAGCACCGGAAAGCTGAACTAATTTATGCAGGAAAAGTCATCAACTGCCGAGCCGAGAAGTTCGTGACGAATCGAATTTACTGTAAGTTCGCTCATCTGTAATTGCAGGTTCTGTGGTGAAAATCTGTGGCTGAAAGAAATAGTTTAGATGGCCTGAGACAGAAGGAGAAAAAAAAGGTCAATTGAACGACTGCGAAAAGACATCACTTGCAAATCACTGTGTATGGCAGCAATGTAATCTACATAACCAACAGATTATGCATTAGGCATTGCAGATTAGGCATTATGCATTGCTTCTTTTAAGCACAAATTATTTGGTAGGGGGCACTTCACGAAAATACTATCCTGCTGCCTGAGATCACACAGCCGCCTACCTTATTTCAAAAAATAAAACTTTGTGAATTTGAAATTGAAAATGTTGGTTAAACCAACATGTTATATACATACTTTAGGCTGTTGCGATTACATCAATACCAAATTTGTATTGTTTCTGCCATGTTGAAACAAAATTTAAGTTTTGAAATTTTTTTTATTAGAAAATTCCAATTTACCCCTATGCTTTTTTTTTTTTTTTTTTTTTGTATACCAGGCTATATAATGGCTTATGTCTAATAAGTATCAATTTTGCTTATTTTTTATGTTTACATAATTTTTCCATGTCAAATAGAAAAAAAGGAGGTAATTTAAAGGAGTATTCCAGGATTTGATGGCTGGTCTCGCAATTCTTATGTGATCTTTGCCCCGATGTTCATTTTTAGAAGCACACAAAATTAGTATTGTCTCAAGTTGCAGTGCGGCCCGAGACATTACATTACATCACAAGTCAAGTGTTCAAAGGGAGCCTGTCTGGGTGGAGCGACCGCTGAGTGGGAGGGAGATTATTCTTTAACCCCTTAAGGACCAGGCACAGTTTGGTCTTAAGGACCAGAGCGTTTTTTTGCACATCTGACCACTGTCAAGGTACGGGGGGTGCGGGGGGGGGGGGGGGTTTGGGTGTTACTCACCGAGCAGCAGGAAGAGGCTCCCCCGCACCCGTCCCTCCTGCATCGGCTCCCGGCTCACTCCTTCCCCCATGAAGCTCCTGTCCTGGGTGCCTCCAGTTGTTTTACCACTACAACTCCCAGCATGCCCTGACAGCCAATAGATGTCAGGGCATGCTGGGAGTTGTAGTGGTGAAACAGCTGGAGGCACCCTGTTAGGCATCAGTGACGTGGTGCCTGCTGGGGAAGTCTGCCTGGTAGTGAGCACACTACCAGGCAGACTAAATGCCATTTTTAAAATAGTAAAAAAATAAAATAAAGGCAGGGAGGGTGTTCGGGATAGAAGGGCAATAGGCAGGGACAGAAAAAAAAGCTACCCTTTAAGCCTTTAGGTGTTTCACAGGAAAAGCAGCAAAGTGAAGGAGAAAATTCAAAATCTTCATTTTTTACACTCGCATGTTCTTGTAGACCAAGTTTTTGAATTTTTACAAGGGGTAAAAGGAGAGAACTCTTCCTAAAATTTGTAACCCAATTTCTCTAGAGTGAGGAAATACCTCATATGTGTATGTAATGTGTTTGGAGGATGCAGTAGAGGGAAGGAGCGACAATGGGATTTTGGAGAGTGAGTTCTTCTGAGATGGTTTTTGGGGGGCATGTCACATTTAGGAAGCCCCTATGGTGCCAGAACAGCAAAAAAAAAAAAAAAAAAAAAAAAAAAAAAAAAAAAAAAAAACAACCACATGGCATATTATTTTGGAAACTACACCCCTCAAGGAATGTAACAAGGGGTACAGTGAGCCTTAACACCTAACAAGTTGAATGTGTAAATGGAAAAAAACTAAATGCTGTTTTTACCCCAAATTTGACATTTTTACAAGGGGTAATAGGAGAAAAAGCCCCCCCAAATACCCCAAGTGTGGACGTCAGTTGCACTGCGGGCGAACTACAATTCTCAGAAGAGGAGGAGCGCCATTGAGCTTTTGTAAAGAGAATTTGTTTGGAATGGAAGTCAGGGGCCATGTGCATTTACAAAGCCCCCCGTGGTGTCAGAACAGTGGACCCCTCCCCACGTGACCCCCATTTTGTAAACTACACCCCTCACAGAATTTAATAAGGTGTGCAGTGAATATTTACACTCCACTGGCGTTTGACAGATCTTTGGGACAGTGGGCTGTGCAAGTGAAAAATTTAATTTTTCATTTTAACCCCTTAAGGACCAATGGCGTACAGGTACGCCTTTGCTCCCTGTTACTTAAGGACCAAGGGCGTACCTGTACACCCGTGGGAATTCCGGTCCCGGGGTGACTGCTGATATCTATCAGCAGGCACCCCGCGCAAATGCCCAGGGGGGTCATTAGACCCCCCCCCATGTCAGCGATCGGCACAAATCGCAAGTGAATTCACACTTGCGATTTGCGCCGATTTCGTGTCATTACGGGTCTATGGTGACCCGGAATAGAAGGGGGATCGCGGATGTCCTAGACACCCACGATCCCCCTGTAGAGATCAGAGTGAGGTGGCAGAGGTGCCACCCCTCCTATCTCTGCTATTGGTGGTCTAGACGCGACCACCAATAGCAGATCGGGGGCGGAGGGGTTTACTTTCGGTTTCCCCGTTCTGCCCAACCACAATAGGCGGGACAGGACGGGGAAACCGACAGAGACCGGCGCCGAAGATCCACTTACCCATCGGCGGCGGCAGCGGGCGACGATCGGCGGAAGAAGAGGACGGCGACGCAGCTCCCTGGATCCGACGGAAGCCGGTGAGTTACTTAGCAACATCTGGAGGGCAACAGTCTGAGACCACTATAGTGGTCTCTAAACTGTAACCCTCCAGATGTTGCAAAACTACAACTCCCAGCATGCCCAGAGAGCTGTTTAGGCTTGCTGGGAGTTGCAGTTTTGCAACAGCTGGAGGTCTACAGTTTAAGACCACTGCAAAGTGATCTCTATACTATGCACCTCCAGATCTTGCAAACCTACAACTCCCAGCATGCCCACACATCAGTTTGCTGTCTGGGCATGCTGGGAGTTGTAGTTTTGCAACATCAGGAGGTCCACAGTTTGGAGACCACTGTGCAGTGGTCTCTAAACTATAGCTCTCCAGATGTTGCAAAACTGAAACTCCCAGCATGCCTAAACAGCAAACAGCTGTCTCTGCATGCTGGGAGTTGTAGTTGCGATCCCTCCAGCTGTTGCATAACTACATCTCCCAGCATGCCCTTCGGCGATCAGTACATGCTGGGAGTTGAAGTTTTACAACAGCTGGAGGCACACTGGTTGGAAAATACTGAGTTAGGTAACAGAACCTAACTGAAGGTTTTCCAACCAGTGTGCCTCCAGCTGTTGCAAAAGTACAACTCCCAGCATGCACGGTCTGTCAGTACATGCTGGGAGTTGTAGTTTTGAAACAGCTGGAGGTTTGCCCCCCATGTGAACGTACAGGGTACATTCACACTGGCGGGTTTACAGTAAGTTTTCTGCTTCAAGTATGAGCTGCAGCAAATTTTTCGCCGCAGCGCAAACTCATAGCGGTAAATTCACTGTAGACCTCTGCCAGTGTGAACGTACCCTAAAAACACTACACTACACTTACACATAATAAAGGGTAAAACACTACATTTACACCCCCTTACACTGTCCCCCCAATAAAAATAAAAAACGTATTGTACGGCTGTGTTTTCAAAACAGAGCCTCCAGCTGTTGCAAAACAACAACTCACAGCATTTCCGGACAGCCACTGACTGTCCAGGCATGCTGGGAGTTTAGCAACAGCTGGAGGCACCCTGTTTGGGAATCACTGGCGTAGAATACCCCTATGTCCACCCCTGTGCAATCCCTTATTTAGTCCTCAAATGCGCATGGCGCTCTCTCACTTCAGAGTCCTGTCGTATTTCAAGGAAACAGTTTAGTGCCACATATGGGGTATCTCAATACTCGGGAGAAATTGCACTACTAATTTAGGGGGCTTTTTTTCTTTTTACCCCTTATGAAAAAGAAAAGTTGGGGTCTACACCAGCCTGTTAGTGTCAAAAAAAATTTTTTTTACACTAACATGCTTGTGTTGTCCTTTACTTTTTATTTTCACGGGAGGTAAAAGGAAAAAAAGACTCCCAAAATTTGTAACGCAATTTCTCCTGAGTACGGAAATACCCCATATGTGGGCATAAAATGCTCTGCGGACGCACAACAAGGCTCAGGAGTGAGAGCGCACCATGTACATTTGAGGCCTAAATTGGTGATTTGCACAGGGGTGGCTGATTTTACAGCGGTTCTGACATAAACCCAAAAAAATTAATACCCACATGTGACCCCATTTTGGAAACGACACCCCTCACGGAAAGTAACAAGGGGTATAGTGAGCCTGAACACCCCACAGGTGTTTGACAAATTTTCATTAAAGTTGGATGGGAAAATGAAAAAAAAAATATGTTTTCACTAAAATGCTGGTGTCACCCTAAATTTTTTATTTTCACAAGGGAAAATAAAAAAAAAGCCCCCCAAAATTTGTAACCCAATTTCTTCTGAGTAAGACCATACCCCATATGTGGATGTAAAGTGCTCTATGGGTGCACTACAATGCTCAGGCGAGAAGGAGCGCCATTGGGATTTTGAAGAGAAAACTTGACCGGAATTGAAGGCCACTTGTGTTTACAAAGCCCCCATGGTACCAGAACAATGGACCCCCCCATATGTGACCCATTTTGGAAAATACACCCCTCATGTAATGTAATAAGGGGTACAGTGAGCATTTACGCCCCACAGGTGTCTGACAGATTTTTGGAACAGTGATCCGTGAAAATGAAAAATTTAATTTTCCATTTGCACAGCACACTGGTCCAAAGATCTGTCAAACGCCAGTGGGGTGTAAATGCTCACTGCACCACTTATTAAATTCTGTGAGGGGTGTAGTTTCCAAAATAGGGTCACATGTGGGGGGTCCACTGTTCTGGCACCACGGGGGGGGGCTTTGTAAATGCACATGGCCCCTGACTACCATTCCAAACGAATTCTCTTTCCAAAAGCTCAATGGTGCTCCTCCTCTTCTGAGCATTGTAGTTCACCCGTAATGCACTTCAGGTCAACTTATAGGGTACCTCCATACTTAGAAGAGATGGGGGTTACAAATTTTGGGGGGTATTTTCTGCTATTAACCCTTGCAAAAATGTGAAATTTGGGGGGAAACACATTTTAGTGAAAAAAAATATATATATTTTTTTACATATGCAAAAGTCGTGAAACACCTGTGGGGTATTAAGGCTCACTTTTTTCCTTGTTACGTTCCCCAAGGGGTCTAGTTTCCAAAATGGTATGCCATGTGTTTTTTTGTTTTTTTTTGCTGTTCTGGCACCATAAAGCTTCCTAAATGCAACATGACCCCCAAAAACCATTTCTGAAAAACGTACTCTCCAAAATCCCCTTGTCGCTCCTTCGCTTCTGAGCCCTCTACTGCGCCCGCCGAACAATTTACATAGACATATGGGGTATGTCCTTACTCTAGAGAAATTGGGCTACAAATATAAGTATACATTTTCTCCTTTTACCCCTTGTAAAAATTCAAAAATTGGGTTTACAAGAACATGAGAGTGTAAAAAATGAACATTGTGATTTTTCTCCTTCCCTTTGCTGCTATTCCTGTGAAACACCTAAAGGGTTAAAACACTTACGGATTGTCATTTTGAATACTTTGGGGGGGGGGGGGGGTAGTTTTGATAATGGGGTCATTTATGGGGTATTTCTAATATGAAGACCCTTCAAATCCACTTCAAACCTGTACTGGTCCCTGAAAAAAAGCGAGGTTCAAAATTTTGTGAAAAATTGGAAAATTGCTGCTGAACTTTGAAGCCCTCTGGTGTCTTCCAAAAGTAAAAACATGTCAATTTTATGATGCAAACATAAAGTAGACATATTGTAAATGTGAATAAATTTTTTTTTTATTTTGAATATCCATTTTCCTTACAAGCAGAAAGCTTCAAAGTTAGAAAAATGCAACATTTTCTAATTTTTCATCAAATTTTGGGATTTTTCACCAAGAAAGGATGCAAGTTACCACAAAATTTTACCACTAAGTTAAAGTAGAATATGTCACGAAAAAACAATCTCGGAATCAGAATGATAACTAAAAGCATTCCAGAGTTATTAATGTTTAAAGTGACAGTGGTCAGATGTGCAAAAAACGCTCTGGTCCTAAGGTGTAAAATGGCCTGGTCCTTAAGGGGTTAACGGACCCTTATTCCAAAAATCTGTCAGACACCTGTGGGGAGTAAATGCTCACTGTACCCCTTATTACATTACATGAGGGGTGAAGTTTCCAAAATGGGGTCACGTGGGGGTCCACTGTTCTGGCAGCATGGGGGCTTTGTTAACACATGTGGCATTCAATTCCGGACAAATTTTCTCTCCAAAAGCCCAATGGTGCCCTTTCTCTTCTGAGCATTGTAATGCGCCAGCAGAGAACTTTACATCCACATATGGGGTATGTTCTTACTCAGAAGAAATGGGGTTACAAATTTTGGGGGACTTTTTCCTATTTTCCCTTGTGAAAATGAAAAATTTTTGGGTAACACCAGCATTTTAGTGAAAAAAAAAATTTGTTTTCTTAATTTTCCCATCCAACTTTAATGAAAATTCTTCAAACAACTGTGGGGTGTTAAGGCTCACTATACCCCTTGTCACGTTCTGTGAGGAGTGTAGATTCCAAAATGGAGTCACATGTGGGTATTTATTTTTTTGCATTTATGTCTGAACCGCTGTAAAATAAGCCGCACCTGTGCAAATCACCAAATTAGGCCTCAAATGTACATAGTGCGCTCTCACTCCTGAGCCTTGTTGTGCCTCCGTAGAGTATTTTACATCCACATATGGGATTTTTCCTTTTACCGCTTGTGGAAATAAAAAGTATGGGGAAACACCAGCCTGTTAGTGTCTTTTTATTTTATTTATTTTTTTTTACACCAACAGGCTGGTGCAGCCCAACTTTTCCTTTTTATAAGGGGTAAAAGGAGAAAAAGACCCCCAAAATTTGTAGTGCAATTTCTCCCGAGTACGGAAATACCTCATATGTGGCCCTAAACTGTTTCCTTGAAATATGACAGGGCTCCGAAGAGAGAGAGCGCCATGCGCATTTGAGCACTAAATTAGGGATTGCATAGGGGTGGACATAGGGGTATTCTACGCCAGTGATTCACCAACAGGGTGCCTCCAGCTGTTGATAAACTCCCAGCATGCCTGGACAGTCAGTGGCTATTCGAAAATGCTGGGAGTTGTTGTTTTGCAACAGCTGGAGGCTCCGTTTTGGAAACACTGCCGTGTGATACGTTTTTCCTTTTTATAGGGGGGGGGGGGTGGGGAACGGGGGACGACGACAGTGTAAGGGGGTGTATATGTAGTGTTTTACCCTTTATTTTGTGTTAGTGTAGTGTAGTGTTTTTAGGGTACAAAGGAGGTGAGTTCCCCGTTAGGAGTTTGCGCTGCGGTGAAAAATTTGCCGCAGCTCAAATTTGAAGCAGGAAACCCACTGTAAACCCACCAGTGTGGGGGCAAACCTCCAGCTGTTTCAAGACTACAACTCCCAGCATGTACTGACAGACCGTGCATGCTGGGAATTGTAGTTTGCAATAGCTGGAGGCACACTGGTTGGAAAACCTTCAGTTAGGTTCTGTTACCTAACTCTGAATTTTCCAACCAGTGTGTCTCCAGCTGTTGCAAAACTACAACTTGTTGTTGTAGTTTTGCAACATCTGGAGGGCTACAGTTTAGAGACCACTGTATAGTGGTCTCAAACTGTAGCCCTCCAGATATTGCTAGGCAACCCACCGGCTTCCGTAGGATCCAGGGAGCCGCATTGCCGTCCTCTTCTGCCGCCTCCGATGGGTAAGTGAACTTGGCTGCCGGCCCTCCTCGGTTTCCCCGTTCTGCCCGGCCTACAGTGGGTGGGCAGAATGGGGAAACTGAAAGTTAACCCCCACCCCCGATTTGCTATTGGTCATCGCTTCTAGATGACCAATAGCAGGGATAGGAAGGGTGGCACCCCTGACACCTCACTCCTATCCCTTCAGGGGGATCGTGGGGATCTTGGACAACCCCGATCCCCCTTATTTTCCGGGTCACCAGAGACCCGTATGACCCGGAATCTTGGCAAATAGACGGTGTGAATTCACCCTCACCCCGGGCATTTGCGCGGGGTGCCTGCTGATCGATATCAGCAGTCACCACGGTCCAGTCCCCGAAATTCCCAAGGACGGACGCGTACTTCCTTGGTCCTTAAGTACCAGGGAGCTAGGACGTACGCGTATGTCCATGGGCCTTAACTGGTTAAAGAGCTACAGGGAATTGTATTTTCAATCACAGCACAGCATGCAAGGCAGCTCAGATGTACTGCATTGGGTGGGGTGACTGATGTGTGGGAGGGAAAAAAAGTGACCTCAAACTTACAAATTAAGGATCGCCAACAGGAAATAGCCAGTTCACTAAAAGAAAGCAGCAACACAGCCATTTAGCCCCAAGACAAGCACGGATCCTTCAGAAGCATGTCCATTACTGTCTGGCAGGTAGGTACTAAAATCACCTTATGGCAGAGAACTCCTTTAACCTTTTAATATGGAAGGGGTTAAAATTAAATTTTTCCACAGGTGGCTTTTAGAAGGAATCATTAGATTCCAAATGCAGATCAATGCAGTTCAATAAAATTGCACTTATCTGTATGCTGTGCACTTATTTGATAAAGCCAGCTCTAAAGAGGCTCTAACAATTGCAGGGCCACGGACACCTGGGAACAAGAGATAAGACCAACCTCTACAGTGGATCCCCCAGGGGGAGATCCATCATACTAGAAAACCAGGGAGTAGCCATTATCCACCATAATCTGATTTTAATATGTACCTGTCAGACAGTTATGAACACGCTTTGGAAGGATCCGTGCTTGTCTTGGTGCTAAATGGCTGTGTTCTGAGTGAATAATAACACTGTGGCCATCTTTTTGTGAACTGGCTATTTATTGTTGGAGTTTATTCCCTTAACCCCTTAAGGACGAAGGACGTACCAGTACGTCCCGAGTCCTTTCCCTTTCTATAATGCGGGGCCACGATGGCCGGGACCCGTGGCTAATAGCGCGCGGCAGTGATCGCGGTGCCGCGTGCTATTAACCCTTTAGACGCGGCGTTCAAAGTTGAATGCTGCGTCTAAAGTGAAACCATGCCGGTTAGCTCAGGGAGTTGCTCGGGATCGCATCGGCGAAATTGCGGCGTCCCTAACAGCTGTTAGACACGAGGAGGGTCTTCTACCTTGCCTCCTGGTGTCCGATCGCCGAATGACTGCTCAGTGCCCGAGATCCAGGCATGAGCAATCAAGCGCCAGAATCATCGATCAATGGTTTCCTATGAGAAACCAGTGATCAAAGTAAAAGATCAGTGTGTGCAGTGTTATAGGTCCCTATGGGAGCTAAAACACTGCAAAAAAAAAAAGTGAAAAAAAAAGTGAATAAAGATCACTTAACACCTCCCCTATTAAAAATTTGAATCCCCCCTTTTCCCATTGAAAAATAAACATGTGGTATCGCCGCATGCGGAAATGTCCGAATTATAAAAATATATCGTTAATTAAACCACACGGTCAATGGCGTACGCGCCAAAAAATTCCAAAGTCCAAAAAAGTGTATTTTTGGTCACTATTTATATCATGAAAAAATGAATAAAAAGTGAACAACAAGTCCGATCAATACAAAAAGGGTACTTTCAGATCACGGCGCAAAAAATGAGCCCTCATAACGACCCATACGTTATGATTTTTTTCAGAAGTATGACAAAATCAAACCGATATAAGTAGGGTATTATTTTAATCGTATGGACATACACAATAAAAATAAGGTGTCAATTTTACCGAAAAATTTACTGCGTAGAAACAGAAGCCCCCAAAAGTTACAAAATGGCGTTTTGTTTTCAATTTTGTCTCACAATGATTTTTTTTTCCGTTTCGCCGTAGATTTTTGGGTAAAATTACTGATGTCACTGCAAAGTAGAATTGGTGGAGCAAAAAATAAGCCATGATATGGATTTTTAGGTGCAAAATTCAAAGGGTTATAATTTTTTTAAAGGTAAGGAGGAAAAAACTAAAGTGAAAAAACAGAAAACCCCCTGGTCCTTAAAGGAGTACTCCAGAGTGCTGGTACTTAAAAAAAAAAAAAAAAGTTTACCTCATCTGATAGTTCTTTCAAAGACCTTTCCAATGATACCTCATTTGTCAAATTTGGCCCAGCCATTCTCTTGTAATTGCCACCTGTAGCAGTAAGCAGCCATCTCATAAAGACTACATTTACCATGACTCCCTGCGCCAACTTCCTGTTAGCTGCTGTTCTCTAATAAAGTAACGCCCACAGCTCCTTCCCTCCTTCCATGTGCCCTCTAGGGCAGCGTTTCCCAACCAGGGTGCCTCCAGCTGTTGCAAAACTACAACTCCCAGCTCAATGCACCCTATAATACATTACATGAGGGGTGTAGTTTCCAAAATGGGGTCACATGTGGGGGGTCCATTGTTCTGGCACTATGGGGGCTTTGTAAACACACGTGGCCTTCAATTCAGGACAAATTTTCTCTTCTGAGCATTGTAGTTCACCTGCAGAGCACTTTACATCCACATATGGGGTATTTTCTTACTCCGAAGAAATGGGCTTACAAATTTTGGGGGGCTTTTTTCCTATTGTCCCTTGTGAAAATGAAAAATTTAGGGTAACACCAGCATTTTAGTGAAAAAAATGTTTTTCTTAGTTTTCCCATCCAAATTTTATGAAAATTCGTCAAACACCTGTGGGTGTTAAGGCTCACTATACCCCTTGTCACGTTCCGTCACATGTGGGTATTTATGTTTTTGCATTTATTTCAGAACCGCTGTAAAATCAGCAACCCCTGTGCAAATCACCAATTTAGGCCTCAAATGTACAAGGTGCGCTCTCAATCCTGAGCCTTGTTGTGCGCCCGCAGAGCATTTTACGCCCCACATATGTGGCCCTAAACTGTTTCCTTGAAATACCACAGGGCTCCGAAATGAGAAAGCACCATGCGCATTTGAGGACTAAATTAGGGATTGCATAGGGGTGGACATAGGGGTATTCTACGCCAGTGATTCCCAAACAGGGTGCCTCCAGCTGTTGCTAAACTCCCAGCATGCCTGGACAGTCCGTGGCTGTCCAGAAATGCTGGGAGTTGTTGTTTTGCAACAGCTGGAGGCTCCGTTTTGGAAACGCTGCCGTACAATATGTTTTTCATTTTTATTGGGAGGGGGGGGGGGGGGACAATGTAAGGGGGTGTATATGTAGTATTTTACCCTTCATTATGTGTTAGTGTAGTGTTTTTAGGGTACATTCGTACTGGCGTGTTATGGTGAGCTTCCCGCTAGGAGTTTGCGCTGCGGCAAAAAATTAGCTGCAGCCAAACTTGAAGCAGGAAATGTACTTTAAACCTGCTTGTGTGAATGTACCCTATACATTGACATGGGGGGGGGGGGGCGCAAACCTCCAGCTGTTTCAAAACTACAACTCCCAGCATGTACTGACAGACCGTGCATGCTGGGAGTTTTACTTTTGCAACAGCTGGAGGCACACTGGTTGGAAAACCTTCAGTTAGGTTCTGTTACCTAACTCCGTATTTTCCAACCAGTGTGTCTCCAGCTGTTGCAAAACTTCAACTCCCAGCATACACTGATCGCCGAAGGGCATGCTGGGAGATGTAGTTATGCAACAGCTGAAGGTACGCAACTACAACTCCCAGCATGCCGAGACAGCTGTTTGGGCATGCTGGGATTTGCAGTTTTGCAACATCTGGAGGGCTGCAGTTTACAGACCACAGCACAGGGATCTCCAAACTGTGACCCTCCAGATGTTGCTTAACTACAAATCCCAGCAAGCCCAGACAGCAAACAGCTGTTTGGGCATGCTAGGAGTTGTAGTTTTGCAAGATCTGAAGGGATAGTGTATAGTGGTCTCAAACTGTAGCCCTCCAGCTGTTGTAAAACTACATATTCCAGCATGCCCAAACATCTGTCTGGGCATGCTGGGAGTTTTAGTTTTGCAACATCTGGAGGGCTACAGGTTAGAGACCACTGTATAGTGGTCTCAGACTGTAGCCCTCCAGATGTTGCTAGGCAACTTCCCGGCTTCCGTAGGATCCAGGGAGCCGTTCTCTTCTTCCGCGCGACATCGCCGCCCGCCGATCACCGTCGCCCGCTGGCTCCGGATGGGTAAGTGGATGTTCTGCCGTCGGTCCTCTGTCGTTTCCCCGTCCTGCCTCGCCTATAGTGTGGGTGGGCAGGACGGGGAAAACTAAAGATAAACCCCCCCCCCCCCCCCGATATCAGCAGTCATCCCGGTCTGGTCCCCGCCCGGTCCCCAACAGGTTAAGGCTACATACACACTACAGAATTCTTGAGCATAGAATGTTGGGTGCAGAAGGCTCCCATTGTCTTCAATGGGATTTTGCTGCACCGTGCACACTGCAGAATTTCCATGGTGAAAAGTTCTGCTGCGAAAATTCTAATTTCGGACTCCTCCAAAAGTATGAACATGTACATTCTTTTGATAGAATTCCACACTGACTTCATTGCTATTAAAGGACAACTGCAGCGAAATACACTTAACCCCTATCCACAGTATAGGGGATAAGTGTTTGATCGCGGGGGCCGACCGTTGGGGCGATCTCCCAAACGGGGCCCCGGCATTGCCGCGCTGTGCGCCGGCTAATGCGCATAGCATCGACTTCACTGAGCTTGACGCACCCGCCCCCTCCATACAGCTCTATGGGAGAGGTGGGAAGGCTGCATCCCCGCCTCTTCCATAGAGATACAACAACAAAAAATCCCATTCTGCCGCACTTTAAAAAAAAACAAGAAAAAAAAACCTGCAGCGGCCAGATGTTAGCTGTAAGTTGATTGGGAACTGCAAAATGCCATGTCCACTTGGCGGATTTCAGTTTGGCATTGTCTTAATCCTTTTGGTGTTTTTCTGCTATTTTGTGCTCAGTGGTATTCCGGGAATTCCGGGAATTTTTTTTATTTGGGGCTGTAAAGTTAGTGTAGTTCATAATATAGTGTCTTTACCTGTGTGTGACGGTTTTCTCACAATTCTCATGTGATTTTCACCCCCAAATTTTTTTTAACAGCATACAAAATGACTGCTGTCTCGGAATTTTTCCCAGCTTGCAATGCAGTCGAGACCTGACTCACTAGTCAGCTGATGACAGGGAGCCTGTCTGCTTCAATGGGTGGAGGGATCAATCTGCAACTAATGCAACAGCTGTAGGCATCCTGATTGAAGACCACAGGTCTGCAGCTCATTTAGTTTCAATGGGTGGGGTAGCAGATGTGTGGGAAGGAGGAAAATGGTATCATGGGATTTGTAGGCAAACAAGAAAACTGAAAACAGGAAGTACAAGTACACAGAAAGCTAGCCACAGTGTTATGGTAATCTCACAGCATAAGCACGTCCATTACTGTCTGCCAGGTACGTAGTAAAATCACCTTATGCTAGATAACCCCTTTAAGACTCAGGCGTTTTTTTTCTGGAAGATCTTTCTTCCACATAAAAGTCTATGGGAGTGTAAAAACGCCACAAAAAAAAGGTCATGAGGGTTTTAACATTGGCGTTTTTGCGGGCGGTTTTTATTCTCTTTATTTTAGCGATCTTACCATTTAAAAAAAAAAAGAAAAAAAAGATATACAGTAGGGATGGGAAAAATGTAGGGAGCTACAAGTTTTATCTTTATTAGAACACTTTTTTTTAAAAATTTCGAGCAGGGAACCACTTATGTGAGCAGGCAGGGACATAAAAATACACCCGACAATAGAAAAAGGGATCCATGACTTTTTAAATTAAAATTTAGTCTTCTACTTTTTATTTTACTTTATTAATAATGTATTTAAACCCTTTTATTAATTGAATGCAAAATCAGAGTACAGCGTAATTTTTTTTAAACTATATGTCTGCACATTATTTTATTCCTACTACTACTCCCAGCATGGAACAGAGTGTGCTCTATGTTGGGAGCAGTAGTACCTGCAGTAAGGGACAATTTGCCCCAGGTCTCACTCTTGAGACCAGTTGCAATCAGCACTTAAATTCCTGAGATGCAGGTGGCACTGCACCGCCCCGCATCCCTGCTCTTTACTCCAGCTGGTCAGTAATGTGAATAGAACGTCACATCCCTGATTCATATTTGCCGCTCAGAGTGGTGATTGGCAAGACAGTGCCAGCCTATAACCGCTCTGAATGGCAAATATGAATTAGTGATGTGAAGTTCTATTTACATTACAGGCCGGCCAGAGTACAGAGCAGAGATGTGGAGAAGTGCAGCGTGCCACCCGCATCTCAGGAATATAATTGCCGATTGCAATGGGTCTCAAGAGTGAGACTCGGGGCGATCTGTCCTTAGTGCAGGTACTACTGCTCCCAACATTGAAAACACTGTTTCATGCTGAGTGTAGTAGTAATAACACAATAATGGGCGTACATAGAATTTAGTCCCTTATGGACCAAGGGCGTACGGGTACGCCCGACGTCCTGGAGCTTAAGGACCAAGGGCGTACCTGTGCGCCCATGGGAATTCTGGTCCCTGCTGCTCGCCGGGCGGGGACTGGACTGGGATGCCTGCTGAAATCATTCAGAAGGCACCCTGTGCAAACCCCTGGGGGGTCCTGAAACCTCCAAATGTCGGCGATTGCTGCAAATCGCCGATCAATTCAGATGGGCGATTTGCTGGGATTCCGGGTCAATCGGGTCCCCAGTGACCCTAAAAAATTAATGGTGATAGGTGCCGTCCGACAAGGCACCTATCACACTTTAGCAGCAGGGCTGAGGTGGCAATGGTGCCACTTCACCATCAGGACTCCTGCTGTGGGGGTGTCCCTAACGGCACTCGCTCCGCCCCTACTCCAGAGGGCGAGAGCCGGTGCCGGGAGTATGTACCTGGAATGGGGGCCCCCCAGAGTGGAAACAGCGGCGGTGGTGGCAATCAGGATCCAGCAGAGCAGCATCAGCAGGAGGTAAGGCTGGCCTCCTGCTGTTGCTTAGCAACAATTCCCAGCATGGACAAAAGGGCATGCTGGGACTTGTAGTTATGCAACAGCTGGAGGCACACTACTGCAACCCCCAGCATGCCCTTTGGTAGTATATGCATGCTCGGGGTTGTAGTTATGCAACAGCTGGAGTCACATTTTTTCAATGAAAAAGTGTGCCTCCAGAAAATGCAAAACTACAACCCCCAGCATGCACAAACTATCAGAGGGCATGTTGGGAGTTGCAGTAGTATGCCTCCAGCTGTTGCAAAATTACAACCCCCAGTATGAATGGGCAGCCAAAGGGCATGCTGAGAGTGTTAGTAGTATGCAACAGCTTAAGGCACACTGGTTGCAAAAGACGTAGAGTTTGTTACTTGACTGTGTTTCACAACCAGTGTGCCTCCAGCTGTTGAATAACTACAACCCCCAGCATGCACGGACAGCCAAAGGGCATGCTGGGAGTTGTAGTTTTGCAACATTCACACAGGCAGGGGTTTCAGTGAGTCTCTTGCTGCAAGTTTGAGATGCAGCAAATTTTCCGCTGCAGCTCAAACTCCCAGCGGGAAACTCTCTGTAAACCCCCGCCCATGTGAATGTACCCTAAAAACACTTCACTTACACAAAATAAAAACACACTACATATCTTCCCCCCCCCCCCCAATAAAAATGAAAAATGTCTGGTACGGCACTGTTTCCTAAACGGAGCCTCCAGCTGTTTTAAAACAACAACTCCCATTATTTCCAGACAGCCATTGACTGTCCAGGCATGCTGGGAGTTTTGCAACAGCTGGAGGCACCCTGTTTGGGAAACACGTTTTTGGAATCGGAAGCAAGAGTAATTCTTGCATCCGGGTCCGTCCCTATGCAAATCCCTAATATAGGCCTCAAATACGCATGGTACACTCTCACTTCGGAGCCCTGTCGTATTTCAAGACAACAGTTTAGGGTCACATATGGGGTATTTCCGTACTCTGGAGAAATTGCCTAACACATTTTGGTGGCCTTTTTCTCCTTTCTTTCTCCTTTCACCCCTAATGAAAAGGTTGGGGTCTACTCCAGCATGTTATTGTAAATACATTTTTATTTTTTACACTAACATGCTGGTGTTGCCCCATACTTTTCATTTTCACAAGAGATAAAAGGAAAAAAAGAGACACCCAAAATTTGTAATGCAATTTCTCCTGAGTACGGAAATACCCCATATGTGGACGTAAAATGCTCTGCGAGCACACAAGGCTCAGGAGTGAGAACGCCATGTACATTTGAGGTGATTTGCACAGGGGTGGCTGATAGTTACAGCGGTTCTGACAAGCGCAAAAACCCATATGTGACCCCATTTTGGAAACTACACCCCTCACTGAACGTAACAAGGGGGTATAGTGAGCCTTAACACCCAACAGGTGTTTGAAGAGTATTCGTTAAAGTTGGACGTGAAAATGAAATTTTTTTTTGGCGTAATCCCAAGGGTTAATAGGAAAAAAGCCCCCCAAAATTTGTACCACCATTTCTTCTTAGTATATAAATACGCCATGTGTGGACGTAAAGTGCTCTGCGGGCGCATTACAATGCTCAGAAGAGAAGGAGAGCCATTGGACTTTTCAAGAGAGAATGTGTCTGAAAGTTAAAGGGGTACTCCAGTGGAAAACTTTATTTATTTTTTAATCTGGTGCCAGAAAGTTAAACAGATTTGTAAATCACTTCTATTAAAAAATCTTAATCCTTCCAGTACTTTTTAGGGGCTGTATACTAAAGAGAAAACCTTAAAATAAATGCATTTCCTCTGATGTCATGACCACAGTGCTCTCTGCTGACCTCTGTTGTCCATTTTAGGAACTGTCCAGAGCAGCATATGTTTGCTATGGGGATTTTCTCCTTCTCTGGACAGTTCCTAAAATGGACAGCAGAGGTCAGCAGAGAGCACTGTGGTCATGACATCAGAGGAAATGCATTTCTTTTTTGGATTTCTCTTTAATATCCAGCCCCTAAAAAGTACTGGAAGGATTAAGATTTGTTTTTAATAGAAGTGATTTACAAATCTCTAACTTTCTGGCACAAGTTGATTTAAAAAAAAAAAAAAATTCCACGGGAGTACCCCTTTAAGGCCATGTGCGTTTACAAAGCCCCCATGGTGTCAGAAAAGTGGACTCACACCCCCCCCCCCCCAACCCCCCTATGTGACCCTATTTCGGAAACTACAAAAAAAAAAAAAATCTAATTTTTCATTTTCACGTCCAATTTTTGCAGAAATTTGTCAAACACCTGTGGGGTGTAAAGGCTCACGGTACCCCTTGTCATGTTCCTTGAGGGGTGTCGTTTCCCAAATAGTGTGCCATGTGTTTTTTTTTTTTTTTTTTTTTTTTTTTAAACTGTTCTGGCACCACAGGGGCTTCCTAAATGCGACATGCCCCCCGAAAACATTTTCAGCAAAATAAGCTTTCAAAACGCCAAAATGTGGCTCCTTCTCATCTAAGCATTGTAGTGCACCCGCAGAGCACTTTACGCCCACACATGGGGTATTTCCATACTCAAAAAAAAATGGGGTTACAAATTTAGGGGGCATTTTCTTTTATCTCTTGTAAAAAAGGTAAATTTGGGGGGGGGGGGGGGAACGTAATTTTAGTGAGCAGAAAAAAAATGTCATTTACACATCCGACTAACGAAAAGTTGTCAAACACCTGTGGGGTGTTAAGGCTCACTGTACCCCTTTGCTACATGCTATGAGGGGTGTAGTTCCAAAATAGTAGCCATGTGTTTTTTTTTTTTTTTTTGCTGTCATAGCACCATAGGGGCTTCCTAAATGCAACATGCCCCCCCAATGCTTAAAGTGACAGTGGTCATATGTGCAAAAAATGCTCTGGTCCTTAACATGTTAAGGACCAAGGGCGTACAGGTACGCCTTTGCTCCCTGGTACTTAAGGACCAAGGGTGTACCTGTACACCTGTGGGAATTTCGGTCCTCGCCGGGCGGGGACCGGGGTGACTGCTGATATCGATCAGCAGGCACCCCGCGCAAATGCCCAGAGGGGTCATCAGACTCCCCCCCATGTAGGCAATCGCAGAAAACCGCAAGTGAATTCACACTTGTGATTTTCGGCTATTCCGGTGATGTGGGTCCCGCATGTGACCCGCTGACCCGGAGATATATGGCGATCGGGGGTGTAGGATACACCCCCTATCACCCACTGCATCTATGGGGAGGTGGCGATTTAGTCACCCCCCCAGGATCGCTGCTATTGGCCAGATCGTCCGGTCAATAGCAGCCAGCAGGGGAGGGGTTAACGGCATCCTCCTGCAGCTCCCGTGGCTGGTTGGGTTCAGTCAGCGGTCAGAGCTGCTGGAGGAAGCCAGGGACCCCCCTTCTGCAAGATCGGAGCCCCCTCAGGACCGAAGATCCCCCTTAGAGCAGGGATAGATTAACCCCAGGGACAGGTAGGTGTTAAAAATTAATAAAATAAAAAAAAATAAAAAATGGTTTTCCCCCCTAATAGGTCCCCAAAGGTCCTCTGCAGTTTTTCAGTGTGACCCGAGCCCAATTAGGGGTTTAGGGCGCTGCATTTGGCCCCCCCATTTTTTTTTGTCCGCAGCGCTTTTTTTCCCCATATAACGGTGTGTGATTTCTAATCACACAAAGTTATAAAATAGTTACACCAAGCACACAACACTACATGCTCTCTCTCCACCTGAGCGGGGTGCACATTTGAGGCAAAAGGTTAGGGACGGCCACACACATCACTCCCAGAATAATGATTCAGAGCATAGGGTTTGGGGTGGGCATATTTTTTAGTTTTGGCTATGCTCTGGGTCATCATTCTGGGAACATAATCTGTTTTATAATTTTATGTCCCACTGTACCCCATTTTAGTTTTTTGTGTACCCCAGTTATTTACCCCATGTAATGCCCCTAATGCCCCCTGTTCTGGCTCCACAGGAGAAAGCCAAAGCTCAAGGACCCTGACTGATCTCCGGCACCTCTAAGACAGGTGTGCAAGCTGTTTACGCCCAGACATGAGGTATGTCCTTACCCCAAAGAAATGTATTTACATATTTACATTGACATTTTCTCCTTTTACCACTTGTGAAAATGAAAAATTTGGGGTAACCCCAGTATTTTTGTGTAAAAAAATCTATTTTCAAATCCCACTTCATGAATATTTATCAAACACCTGTAGGGTGTTAAGACTCACTGTACCCTTTGTTATGTTCCTTGAGGGGTGTAGTTTCCCAAAAAGTATGTCATGTGTTTTTTTTTTTTTTTTGCTGCTGTCCTGGCACCATAGTGGCTTCCTAAATGCGACATGCGCCCCCCCCCCCCCCAAAATTGGCAAATGTGACTCCTCTTCTGAGCATTGTAGTGCGCCCAAAGTGCACTTGATGTCCACACATGGGGTACTTCCATACTCAGAAGAGATGGGGTTACAAATTTTGGGGGGCATTTTCTATCATCAAACCTTGTAAAAATGTAAAATTTTGGGAATAAAAAGCATTTTAGTAAAAAAAATGCATTTACATATCCAAAGTCGTCAAACACCTGTAGGTTGTTAAGGCTCAGCTGACCCCTTGTTACATTCCTTGAGGGGTGTAGTTTACACATCCAACTTTAACGAAAAGTCGTCAAACACCTGTGGGGTGTTAAGGCTCATTGTACCCCTTGTTACGTTCCTTGAGGGGTGTAGTTTCCAAAATAGTATGCCATGTGTTTTTTTTTTTGCTGTCCTGGCACCATAGGGGCTTCCTAAATGGGACATGCCCCCCCAAAAACCATTTCAGCTAAATTTGCTTTCCAAAATCCAAATCTGACGCCTTCTCCTCTGAGCATTGTAGTGCTCCCGCAGTGCACTTGACGCCCACACATGGGGTATTTCCATACTCAGAAGAGATGGGGTTACAAATTTTGGGGGGCATTTTTTCCTATTACCCCTTGTAAAAATTTAAAATTTTGTGGAAAACCAGCATTTTAGTGAAAAAAAAAAAAAAAAATTAATTTACACATCCAACTTTAACGAAAAGTCGTGAAACATCTGTGGGATGTTAAGGCTCAGCAGACCCCTTGTTACGTTCCTTGAGGGGTGTAGTTTCCAAAATAGTATGCCATGTGTTTTTTTTTTTGCTGTCCACGCACCATAGGGCCTTCCTAAATTGGACATGCCCCCCAAAAACCATTTCAGAAAAACTAACTCCAAAATACCATTGTCGCTCCTTCCCTTCTGAGCACTCTACTGCGCCCATCGAACACTTGACATACACGAGGTTTTTCCTTACTCAAGAGAAATTGGGTTACAAATTTTAGGAAGATTTCTCTCCTTTTACCACTTGTAAAAAACTGGGTCTACAAGAACATGAGAGTGTAAAAAATGAAGATTCCTGCTATTCCTGTGAAACACCTAAAGGGTTAACACACTTACTGAATGTCATTTTGGATACTTTGAGGCGTGCAATTTTTATAATGGGGTAATTTGTGGGGTATTTCTAATATGAAGGCCCTTCAAATCCACTTCAAAACTGAACCGGTCCCTGAAAAATTCCGCTTTTGAAAATTTTGTGAAAAATTGGAAAATTGCTGCTATATTTTGAAGCCCTCTGATGTCTTGCAAAAGTAAAAACATGTCAACTTTATGATGCAAATATAAAGTAGACATATTGTATAAGTGAATCAAGATATAATTTGGAATATTCATTTTCCTTACAAGCTTCAAAGTTAGAAAAATGCAAAATTTTCAATTTTTCTGCAAATTTTGGAATTTTTCACTATGAAATGATGCAAGTATCAACAAAAATTTACATTGCGGTCAGCGTAACGCCGGACGCAGCGATGTCCCACCTCGGCCGTGATAGGGTGAGCGCAATGTCATGTAAGGAGCCTGGGCACCGCCTTCTCCCTGCTGCCCGGGTCTCTTACATGACACTCCCCTATTATTTTACATAATACAGAACTTCAACTCTAGCTGCCCGAAGAGTAATAAATTTAAATGCTGATCTTCGACATATCATGTCAAACTGTTCATGTCTACACATGTATAGGTAATGTTTATTATTAGCTTTATTTTATTCCCCATCTTACATGTGACCCAAACGTCTGCATATTAGGGCTAGTGGACCAACACCTGATGAACACAGGAAAGCTGCAGTGTGGAAAAGGTTTTAATTGGCTCGAAAAATCATTGCCTCTCACTAGAGACAACCTGCACCTCCTACCAAGTGGGAATTTATAAATAAGGTAAATTTCGATTGCAAAAGGGCTATTAAAAGTGTAATTCTTTTTCTAAATACAAAAAATTGTGGAACCCATAGTTGGATGCCTCCAGCCTCATTAGTGCCAATCTGGTATGTCAAAGCCCTTTCCTTGATTCTCCCATTTTGGGTGGGTGGTGAGCAGCCCTCTGTACTTTGTTTTTGACCTTGCCAAAATCTCTGAGTTAAAGGGGTACTGTGAAGGAAAACATTTTTTTTTAATCAACTCATGCCAAAAAGTAAAACCTATTTGTAAATTACTTCTTTTTAAAAATCTTAATCCTTAATCCAGTATTTATCAGCTGCTGTATGCTCCAGATGCAGTTTGTTTCTTTTTGAATTTCTTTTCTGTCTGGCCACAGTGCTCTCTGCTGAAACCTCTGTTTGTTTCATCAACTGCCCAGAGCAGCATAGGTTTGCTATAGGGATTTGCTCCTGCTCTGGACAGTTCCTGACATGGACTGATGTGTCAGCAGAGAGCACTGTGGTCAGACATTAAAGGAGTACTCTAGTCCAGAGTATTCCTGCTCCGTTCTGCCCGGGCTGCAAAATAAATGAAAATGAACCATCACTCACCTCCCTGGGCTCCCGCGGAGCGCCACTACAGCTGTTCGGGCCTCCGGTCCATCCTCTTCATACTTCCGGGTGTAACGAAGCGTCACATGGCGCTCAGCCTATCGCCGGCCACCGCGGTGTTCTGCCTCGGCCGGCGATAGGCTGAGCGCCATGTGACGCTTCGTTACACCAGGAAGTATAAAGGAGATGGACCGGAGGACCGATCAGCTGTAGTGGCGCTCCACGGGAACCCAGGGAGGTGAGTGATGGTTCATTTTCATTTATTTTGCAGCCCGGGCAGGACGGAGCAGGAATACTCTGGACTAGAGTACTCCTTTAACCTCTTGGGGACGGAGCTCATTATGACCCTAAGGACGGGAGCATTTTTTGCAAATCTGACCACTGTCACTTTAAGCATTAATAACTCTGGGATGCTTTTACTTATAAATTTGATTCAGAGATTGTTTTTCGTGACATATTCTACTTTATGGTAGTGGTAAATTTTTGTCGATACTTGCATCATTTCTTGGTGAAAAATTCAAAAATTTTATGAAAATTTTGAAAATGTTGCATTTTTCTAACTTTGAAGCTCTCTGCTTGTAAGGAAAATAAACATTCCAAATAAATTATATATTGATTCACAAATCCAATATGTCTACTTTATATTTGCATCATAAAGTTGACGTTTTTACTTTTGGAAGACATCAGAGGGCTTCAAAGTTCAGCAGCAATTTTCCAATTTTTCACAAAATTTTCAAAATCTGAATTTTTCAGGGACCAGTTCAGGTTTGAAGTGGATTTGAAGGGCCTTCCTATTAGAAATACCCCACAAATGACCCAATTAGAAAAACTGCACCCATCAAACTATCCAAAATGACATTCAGTAAGAGTGTTAACCCTTTAGGTGTTTCAAAGGAATAGCAGCAAAGTGAAGGAGAAAATTCAAAATCTTCATTTTTTACACTCGCATGTTCTTGTAGACACAGTTTTTGAATTTTTACAAATGGTAATAGGAGAAAAAGCCCCCAAAAATGTGTAACCCAATTTCTCTTGAGAAATACCTCATATGTGTATGTCAAGTGTTCGGCGGGCGCAGTAGAGAGCTCAGAAGGGAAGGAGCAACAATGGGATTTTGGAGAGTGAATTTAGCTGAAATGGTTTTTGGGGGGCATGTCACATTTAGGAAGCCCCTATGGTGCCAGAACAGCAGAAAACCCCACATGGCATACCATTTTCGAAATTTTCAGCCCTCAAGGCACGTAACAAGGGGTTCAGTGAGCCTTAACACTACGCAGGTGTTTGACGACTTTTCGTAAAAATCGGATGTGTAAATGAAAAAAATAAAATTTTTCACTAAAGTGCAGTTTCTTTCCCAAATTTACCAATTTTACCAAGGGTTATGGGAGAGAATGCCCGCCAAAATTTGTAACCGCATCTTTTCTGAGTATGGAAATACCCCATGTTAGGACGTAAAATGCTCTGCGGGCGAAATACAATGCTCAGAAGAGGAGGAGCGCCATTGAGCTTTTGGAAAGAGAATTCATTTGGAATGGTAGTCAGAGGCCATTTGCGTTTACAAAGCCCCCCGTGGTGCCATAAGTGTACCCCCCCCCCACATGTGACCCCATTTTGGAAACTACTAAATTTTTTTTTTATTTAAATACTTTTTATTGAAAATTTTCAATGAACAATACAGTATGGTCAGTCAGTTACATAAGCCTCAAAAGAGGCGATATTCAAAAAATTTTAACACGTAGACCGCCATTGGCGCTCGTGACTTATACTTGAATCCAAAACAGTGTCAAACAACAAAGAACAATAAAACAAGTGCCAAATAGTGACTAGCATGTTAACAACGCCCGTAAGGCAGGATTGACCAACTAGATTTGTGTCTTCTTCAGGATTAAGTAAGTAACATGTATCGTGATGCCTCATCCAGCAAATAACCTGTATTTACAAGTGTTTGCTAGGTTCCTAGCTAAAGGGTGAATGTGTGGTAAGGAAGAATGAGGTGACAGTCTGTATGTGATTTACTTCCGTTTATATGTCTATGCAGTGTTCCGAAGCTGCCCAACATTCCCAACGCCTCTGAAATGGTATACATCGACCCGCTCCTCTGGCTATGATCTTTTCATATGAGTATGTAGTGTTGATTTTGGCTATTAATTGTGCAATGTTAGGTACGTTTGTGGATTTCCAGTTGCTAACTAGAGTTATTTTGGCTAGAATGCAGATAATACAATAGAGGTCTCTCAAGGGACGTGGGAGTGTTTGTAAGCGTAAAAAGAGAAGTACAGATTCTTGCGTCCACGGGGGGGCGATTCCCAATATCTCTTTCAATAATTCTTTGCAAGAGGACCAAAAGGGGGCAATAATGTGACACTCCCATAAAATATGTGAGAGGGAGCCTCTCAACCCACATCCCCTCCAACATAGGTGTGAAACCCCAGGGTACATCAGAGACAATCTGTCTGGTGTATAGTACCACCTTAAAGTGGTTTTAATTGCCGACTCTAAGTGTGTGGAG